>NW_028159062.1:40000-44164 GCF_964263955.1 Coregonus lavaretus | reverse complement strand
ATGCGCAAAGCACAGCGGTGGTTCGCCCAACTAAGACTAGACCCAGTGCGTCAACGTCATCGGTTGGTGGTGGTTCCTCTCTCGCTAAGAGCAGACCTGGACTATTGGCGGAACCCGTGCGTTCTCACGCACGGAGTCCCGATGGGCAAGGTGTCATCCTACATTCCGGTGTTTACAGATGCCTCTCTGACTGGATGGGGAGGGACATGTCAGTCTCAAGCGATAGGAGGTGCATGGCCTCAATCAGGTCGTCACATCAACCTCCTAGAGTTGGAAACGGTGCGACTGGTCTTGACCCACTTCGCGTCTACCCTTCGGGGTCGCGATGTGTTGGTCTGGTCAGACAACCGGACCACAGTGGCTCACATAAACCGCCAGGGAGGGGTCAGGTCTCCTGCCCTTCATCGGGCGGCAGTGGAATTGTGGCTGTGGGCTCACAAGCACCTTCGCTCGTTGAGAGCAGCACACATTCCGGGCTACTTGAACGTAGGGGCAGACCTCATGTCAAGAGGGGGTCCTCGAGACGACGAGTGGTGTCTGCACCCGGACATTGTTCTACAGATTTGGGAACAATTCGGAAGAGCCGAGGTGGACCTGTTCGCGTCACGTGTGAACGCGCAGTGTCCCCTATGGTTCTCTCTGAGAAACCAGGACGAACCGCCATTGGGAAGAGACGCATTCGCGCACCACCCGTGGCCGAAAGTTCTCCTGTATGCATTCCCTCCGCTGTCTTGCATTCTCCCACTGCTAGCCAGGGTGAGGTCAGAGGAGCTGTCAGTGATACTGATAGCGCCCGATCGCCCGGGGGCTCCGTGGTTTGCAGAGATGAGTCAGATGTTGATTGCGCCACCCTGGCCAATTCCACATCGACGAGACGCGTTGACTCAGGCGGGAGGCTCGATAGGGCAATGGCCCATAATCGGCCAACCACTGAAGGCTTGGTTCCTGAATGGGACAGGTTAAAGCGCCGTGGGTTGTCTGATGCAGTGATCAGAACAATACAGGGCGCAAGAGCCGGTTCCACTTCTAGGGTGTATACCAGCAGATGGAACGTTTTCTCACGATGGTGTGATACACAGGACGTGGACCCCATGAGCTGTCAGGTAGAGAGTGTGCTCTCATTCCTACAGTCTATGTTTGATAAGCAGAAATCGCCCTCCACTATTCGAGTGTTTGCAGCGGCAATTTCAGCTGGTCATGAAGGGTTTAACGGAAAAAGTGTTTTCAGTCACCCATTAGTGAAACGTTTCCTATTGGGAACGCAACGGCTTAGGCCAAGGCCTAGAGCTACGCTGCCCAAGTGGGATTTGGCATTGGTTCTCGAAGCGCTATGTAAGTCGCCGTTCGAGCCATTGAATCAAATACCCCTCAAGATGCTGTCTATCAAGACGGCGCTGTTGCTCGCCTTGACTACTGCTAAACGAGTCAGCGATTTGTGTGCACTGTCGACGAGACCCGACTGCCTTGCCATTAATGGCGATCTGAGCAGAGCGGTGTTACGTCCTAACCCGGCATTTGTGCCGAAGGTTATTAACAGTGCATATAGATCGCAGATCGTGGAATTGTGGGCTTTTCATCCCCCTCCCCATGGGGAGAAGAGTGAGGAAAAGCTTCACTGTCTGTGCCCAGTACGCGCTTTGGCGTGTTACGTTGAGCGCACAGCAGCGGTTAGGTCATCGCCTCAGCTGTTTGTGTGTCACGGTGCGGCTGCATTGGGTAGACCACTTTCAAAACAGCGTTTGTCTCATTGGCTTTGTGAAGGCATTGAGACGGCGTACGAGGCGGCGGGGCAACAACCGCCTCAGGGTATTAGAGCGCACTCCACTCGTGGAGTAGCAGCTTCTACTGCCCTCTTCAGAGGAACAGAGGTAGAGGATATTTGTAGAGCAGCGTCATGGTCGACACCGTCTCCTTTTATCCGATTCTATCTGTTGGATATGTCTTCTAACTCTTTGGCTCGGTCTGTACTCAGCGTGGCTGAAGGGAGATCATGAGCAGAATAGAGAAAGAAAGCAGGATTGTGAATAAGTTCATAAGTCCGCTTTTATTAGAAGTAACATATTATGGACATGTTTTCTAACTCTTTTGTTCGATCAATTTCAGCAGAGCTGAAAGGCGTTCTTGAGCTAGAAAAAGAGGACAGAGCAGGACCTTGGACAGGTTCCAATCAGGTCCGCTCTGGTTAGGAAGACTTATGTCAAGGATAAGCCCTTTAACTCCAATCTCGATTGCACTCAGCACAGCTGAAGGAGAATCTTGAGGTAGAGGAGGGAGAAGCAGGATGATAGACTGGTCTCTATCAGGTCCGCTTTGGATGAAGAGCATATTCTGTGGCATGTCTCCTGGCTGACAGTGTCAGCATATAGAAACATGTATTGAGTGGACAGAATGTGAGGTCATCTATCTGAGGTTCAGTTTAGTATGACTGGTATATTTTGTTTCACAGAATATTGAGGCACGGCTATCTGTTAGTACAGATTAGCACGGCGTCTATTCTATTGATCTGCCCAATAGCCATTGACATTGTCATTGAGCTAGATGGGGCGGGTCTATAACCGATGACGCGGTATATTGTGACGCCCTGATGGGTTTTTAGTCGCAGTACTGCAGGAATTGGTTGCAGCCATGGCTGGGCTTGACCTTTTTCATTTTTTAATGGGAAGTGTTAGGCTCGGCAGGGAGTACATTTTGGAGCGTTTCGCTCCGCCTTAAACCACTAGGAGCATAGCTCCCCTATGGGGCGGAGCTCCACGATATAGAACGATTAGTTACCGGAGTGTAACTCCAGTTCTATGAGTGGAGCGGAGCCCCATAGGACTTAAGGCCCTACCGACCCTCTCTAGTCTCGCTGAAGATAATATCTCGGGAGGCAGATTGAGGGAACGGGGTTCCTTATATAGGGACACCTGTACTCCTATTGGCTGTAGGTGTGTGCATAATTTTGCTTCAGGCTGTTTCTGCCTTAGGGCAGAGGGTAAACCACTAGGAGCATAGCTCCCCTATGGGGCTCCGCTCCACTCATAGAACTGGAGTTACACTCCGGTAACTAATCGTTCAAAGGAAGTGGATGATGCCAGATGGTTGTGTATATACACACACACAAACATTGAAGCTAGACTTCAGGCAACTAAAAAGGTGCAATACGTAGCTTTTAGACGTGTTAGTGAACAACATACATGGTGGCTAATGTAGAGGTGCGTGTATACATGGAACAATTGTGCCTTTTTGATGGAAATATGGAGGTGGCTCTTAAAAGAGCCTTTGGGGGATATTCGAGTTCAGGTCATCCTCATTTATGCGCGCTCTCCGCGAATACGGCGGGCCAGCTGGATGTCCTTGGGCATGATGGTCACCCGCTTGGCGTGGATGGCGCACAGGTTGGTGTCCTCGAACAGGCCGACCAGGTAAGCCTCGCTAGCCTCCTGTAGGGCCATCACGGCGGAGCTCTGGAAGCGCAGGTCGGTCTTGAAGTCCTGGGCGATTTCTCGCACCAGGCGCTGGAAGGGCAGCTTGCGGATGAGTAGCTCAGTGGACTTCTGGTAACGACGGATCTCTCTCAGAGCCACGGTGCCGGGCCTGTAACGGTGAGGCTTCTTCACACCGCCGGTGGCCGGGGCACTCTTGCGAGCAGCCTTAGTGGCGAGCTGCTTCCTGGGGGCTTTGCCACCGGTGGATTTGCGAGCGGTTTGCTTGGTTCTGGCCATGGCGCTGCTCTGACAGTCGGGAGTATAGCCTCGAAATGCCTATGTGAAGTTTATAAAGCCGGCAGTGGCGCCTGCTGATTGGACACCATCTCCCCACCACCCCGATTGGCCCGTTTCGCAGGCCTCCTCCGTTGGCCATTGGACGGGAGGCCCGGCCTCTCCAAAACTCAAACTCCCGGTGCGCGCGCAATAGGACGCCGCCGGCCCTTTACGCGCAATAATAGTCGCCAAAGTCAAGAGTGACAGCTTATAGGCACGTATCATCTAATGCTAGCCTGCTATGGCAAATGAGGCCAAGTAGGTGTTGTTGTTCATGCAAGGCCTCATGTGGGCACAGAATGTCGAAATAGTTGTGTATACACCCACTCAATGTATTGCGGTCATAGAAAGGTACTTTGCGCTTTTGGAGAGCTAGGTGGTTGGCTCTTAAAAGAGCCTTTGGGGGTTGAGTAGTCAAGTT
>NW_028159062.1:27500-32500 GCF_964263955.1 Coregonus lavaretus | reverse complement strand
GTTGTTGCACCTGATTCTACTCATTGAGGACTTGGTAATTTAGGTGACAGGTTGTTCAATCAGCTGTGGCTGTCCAGGCCTACAAGAAAAATGGGTCCTGTTGGGGGTAGCCTACTCTACCGCTGGAGTTGGGAAACACTGAAATGGAAGGGGGACACGCAGTGAGCAAAACTCCTAACCACATAAAAACACAGACACTTGAGATCATTAAGAGCTATAAGGAGTCCATCAACTACCTGGTCAGTCAAGTCATATAGGGGGGGATTTCATGGCCACCTGCTGGAGCAGAAGTCATGTTTGCCAACACTGGCCTTAAAATCATTAAATTTAGGAGCTATAAGGAGTCCATCAACTAACTGGTCAGTCAAGTCATATAGGGAGGGATGTCATGGCCACCTGCTGGAGCACAAGTAATGTTTGCCAACACTGGCCTTAAAATCATTAGGAGCTATAAGGAATAAATCAACTCATCATTCAAGTCATATAGGGAGGGATCTTAGCACCACCTGCTGGATCAGAAGTACCCTTCACCGTAGGCACAAGAGAGCCATCATCTCTCAACCGGTGCAATTTCCATAAGTATGTGGTAATAAAACAAACAACGACAGCTCCTCATATAGGCAGTGGTTTCACACATTTTTCTCCAAGATGTTCAAACGTTCATAGATGACCAGCAGGGTCAAATAATAAGCACAGTGGTTGTAGAGGTTGCAACAGGTCAGTCAGTACATCAGGAGTAAATGTCACTTGTTGTTAGTGTTGTAGTTCCTATTTCTACGGTGTTGCCTACCTGCAGCAATCATGATTTACCTGCAGTGTTGATTGCAATTACGTAATTTGTCAACTCATAATAACAGATGTTTTGCAAACCGTTGATGTTTAAATAAATGGATTCCCGGTGTCCGGATACCTTTTCTCTTAAGGGATGTGATTGAGTGAATCCAAAGTAAGTTGGTCTAAATACATAATAGGATGAATCATTCAGGTAAAATAACACAATGTCTATTTGAGTCGAATCAACGTAATATAATCCTTTTTACGTCTCTATCATCTTTACTCAATGTATTGGACCACATCAACTCAACTTACTCAAGCTTATCTACTCATAAAAACAAGCAAAAAGATCTACTCAACAATATGACGTGTGCTTTTGTTGACTGTAATAGCTTGAGTACATTCCACAAAGTCATTTTTTACAGTGTATCTAAAGACACGTTTGTTGTGGTGATGCACTTTTTCTTTGACGTTGAACTTGCATTGAACAGACAAATCCATTTCGTTACAACCCTTTTGTAGTATGACTTAGGAATATTTGTTGATGATCCTAATGTCTATGCGTGAATAGTGATTGGTTGTTGGTGAAATATTGCTGAGAACCCATCATTTCCTGGCCTTTTTTCACTATTGAGCTATTTTGAAACATTTGTTTTGCTATTGGATTCATAATGGTGACCTGGGACAAGTAATTAGTGAAACCAGAGTTCAGCAGTTGCCATTAAAGCGATCGAACCAAGTCATCCTAATAGGCTAGTATTAGCCTAAAGCAGGGTTTCCCAAACTCGGGCCACATTTTGGGAGTTTTTGCCCTAGCACTACACAGCTGATTCAAATAATCAACTCATCATCATCAAGCTGGGAGTATTAGAATCAGTTGTGGAGTGCTAGGGCAAAACGCAAAACGCGCACCCCTTGTGGACCCCAGGACCGCGTTTGGGAAACGCTGGCCTAAAGAGCAAATGCTGAAAGGGACTCACCATGAGGTGCAGTACCCACATTTAACCACAAGATGGCCTCCGTGCTCCATTGTAAAGTTTGGGCCTCTGCATGAGTCTCTCAGCAGCACTGCAACATGGGACTTTCAAAGTAAGTTGGCATGCAATGTTTTTTCTGGACTGCATGCAAGGCTATTATTACACACAACTAATAGTGTCAATTATTCATCTGAACACAATTCTTGTTACTATTCGGCCTATATTATCACTCGTTTCTTTTTCCCCTCCTTTGTAAAGCATTTTACTGTGTTACTATATAGTTCAAAGGAAGTGGATGATGCCAGATGGTTGTGTATATACACACACACAAACATTGAAGCTAGACTTCAGGCAACTAAAAAGGTGCAATACGTAGCTTTTAGACGTGTTAGTGAACAACATACATGGTGGCTAATGTAGAGGTGCGTGTATACATGGAACAATTGTGCCTTTTTGATGGAAATATGGAGGTGGCTCTTAAAAGAGCCTTTGGGGGATATTCGAGTTCAGGTCATCCTCATTTATGCGCGCTCTCCGCGAATACGGCGGGCCAGCTGGATGTCCTTGGGCATGATGGTCACCCGCTTGGCGTGGATGGCGCACAGGTTGGTGTCCTCGAACAGGCCGACCAGGTAAGCCTCGCTAGCCTCCTGTAGGGCCATCACGGCGGAGCTCTGGAAGCGCAGGTCGGTCTTGAAGTCCTGGGCGATTTCTCGCACCAGGCGCTGGAAGGGCAGCTTGCGGATGAGTAGCTCAGTGGACTTCTGGTAACGACGGATCTCTCTCAGAGCCACGGTGCCGGGCCTGTAACGGTGAGGCTTCTTCACACCGCCGGTGGCCGGGGCACTCTTGCGAGCAGCCTTAGTGGCGAGCTGCTTCCTGGGGGCTTTGCCACCGGTGGATTTGCGAGCGGTTTGCTTGGTTCTGGCCATGGCGCTGCTCTGACAGTCGGGAGTATAGCCTCGAAATGCCTATGTGAAGTTTATAAAGCCGGCAGTGGCGCCTGCTGATTGGACACCATCTCCCCACCACCCCGATTGGCCCGTTTCGCAGGCCTCCTCCGTTGGCCATTGGACGGGAGGCCCGGCCTCTCCAAAACTCAAACTCCCGGTGCGCGCGCAATAGGACGCCGCCGGCCCTTTACGCGCAATAATAGTCGCCAAAGTCAAGAGTGACAGCTTATAGGCACGTATCATCTAATGCTAGCCTGCTATGGCAAATGAGGCCAAGTAGGTGTTGTTGTTCATGCAAGGCCTCATGTGGGCACAGAATGTCGAAATAGTTGTGTATACACCCACTCAATGTATTGCGGTCATAGAAAGGTACTTTGCGCTTTTGGAGAGCTAGGTGGTTGGCTCTTAAAAGAGCCTTTGGGGGTTGAGTAGTCAAGTTGAAGTCGCAGTAGCGAATTTACTTGGCTTTGACTGCCTTCTCGGTCTTCTTGGGGAGTAGGACTGCCTGGATGTTGGGCAGCACACCACCCTGAGCGATGGTCACACCGCCGAGCAGTTTGTTCAGCTCCTCGTCGTTACGGACGGCCAGTTGCAGGTGACGGGGGATGATACGAGTCTTCTTGTTGTCACGGGCAGCGTTGCCGGCCAACTCCAGGATCTCAGCAGTCAGGTACTCGAGTACGGCGGCCAGGTAGACTGGTGCGCCAGCGCCCACACGCTCGGCGTAGTTGCCTTTGCGCAGCAGCCTGTGCACACGGCCCACGGGGAACTGGAGGCCAGCACGGGATGAACGGGTCTTTGCCTTCGCCCTGGCCTTGCCTCCGGTTTTGCCTCTTCCGCTCATATTGGTAGCTTGAGAAAGTCACAGAAAGTCTGAATGAGCCGCTCGCCACTTCGAGAGCCGTACATATACCTCGCCACAAGAGGCAACGATTGGCCACCGGGCCGGTGTGGCCTTATCCAATTGGAGCGAGGGACAGACAGATGGACAGACAGACAGCCCTAAGCCGGTTCCCACCCACAGGCAGCGAGTGAGAGGCTACTTTGTTTCCCTCCGACTTTGTGTCATTTCGCGTGAGCGCCAAAATGTCCGAAATGACATCCACACATTATTTCTCTCCAAATGGGAAACAAACAGCTGGTGAGGGTGCACTCTTGAGTTTGAAATCGAAGCCACTATAGTATTGTTATTGTTATTACATGGCACTTGTAACACATCACAGCAGCCTGCCTCTGAACGGGAATAGCCCAGTGGCTCATATATAAAAATGGCTGTTGAGGGTGCACTCGTGAGTTTCAATTCGAAGCCACTATAGTATTGTTATTGTTATTACATGGCACTTGTAACACATCACAGCAGCCTGCCTCTGAACGGGAATAGCCCAGTGGCTCATATATAAAAATGGCTGGTGAGGGTGCACTCGTGAGGTCGAATTTCTGAGCCATTTTGGCCCTCTATTATATGCCTCTCCCTTCGCACACACCCAGAGTGGGACAATGTTGTGTGCGTAAAAGTAGCCTAGTGTGCGTAATTTCTTTTCCACGACAGGTAGTACATGGAAATCAATGCGCTTTCTATGGAAAGAGGTGGGTGGCTCTTAAAAGAGCCTTTTGTGGTACAACATGTATCGAGTAGAACACTGTTTGTAATAGGTTTACTTCTTCTTGGGGGCTGCCTTCTTGGCCTTGGCTGCCTTGGGCTTGGCGGCTTTGGGCTTGGCTGCCTTTGTAGCCTTCTTGGGGCTCTTGGCTGCCTTCTTGGCCGCTGCGGCGGGCTTCTTCACCTTCTTGGGGCTCTTGGCGGCCTTTTTGGGTGTAGCGGGCTTCTTGGCCTTCTTGGGGGACTTCTTTGCGGCGACGGCCTTCTTGGCTGCTACCTTCTTGGGCTTCTTCGCCGCGGCGGGCTTCTTGGCGGCCACCTTCTTTACTTTGGGGACTGCGGCTTTCTTGGCGGGCTTCTTCGCCTCGACGGCTTTCTTGTTGAGCTTGAAGGAGCCGGATGCACCGGTGCCCTTGGTCTGGACCAGGGTACCCTTGGTGACGAGGCTCTTGACTGCGATCTTGACGCGGGAGTTGTTCTTCTCCACGTCGTAGCCGCCTGCCGCCAGCGTCTTCTTGAGTGCGGCCAGGGACACGCCGCTCCTCTCCTTGGAAGCGGTCACAGCCTTGACGATGAGCTCGCCTACGCTGGGTCCCGCTTTCTTGGCCTTGGCTGCTGCCTTCTTCTTGGGTGCCTTTGCCGGCGCGGCGGCGGCGGGTGCTGGTGCGACTTCTGCCATGTCTGTCTGTCGTTTGG
>NW_028159062.1:5000-22500 GCF_964263955.1 Coregonus lavaretus | reverse complement strand
ACGTTCTCCAGGAACACCTTCAGGACACCGCGGGTCTCCTCGTAGATCAGACCGGAAATACGCTTCACGCCGCCGCGGCGAGCCAGACGGCGGATAGCGGGTTTGGTGATTCCCTGGATGTTATCGCGGAGAACTTTGCGGTGACGCTTGGCGCCTCCTTTTCCGAGTCCCTTGCCGCCTTTGCCTCTTCCGGACATGGTGTGTTCGCTAGTTGAGTTCAAGTGAATGAATGATTTCAGCGCCGGTGCGCGGTGCGCTATTATCTGCGTTTGGTCGACCTGATTGAGGCCGGCGGCACAGAAAGCGCGCCTCTGTTATATGTTCGGAGGCGTTGCAAAGGGGAGGGCGCTCGTTCTAGGGGACTAGGGAGGAGCGATTTCAAAGATGACGTGAAAGCAACTAACGTGCGCGGGAAACATACTCAAATACTGATATAGGCTATGTGGAACACAAGGCCAAACTGTGACAACTGGGAGATCAGCTAGTACACTGTGTCCCTCTCCTCATATTGTTGTTGTTGTTGTTGTTGTTGTTGTTGTTGTTGCACCTGATTCTACTCATTGAGGACTTGGTAATTTAGGTGACAGGTTGTTCAATCAGCTGTGGCTGTCCAGGCCTACAAGAAAAATGGGTCCTGTTGGGGGTAGCCTACTCTACCGCTGGAGTTGGGAAACACTGAAATGGAAGGGGGACACGCAGTGAGCAAAACTCCTAACCACATAAAAACACAGACACTTGAGATCATTAAGAGCTATAAGGAGTCCATCAACTACCTGGTCAGTCAAGTCATATAGGGGGGGATTTCATGGCCACCTGCTGGAGCAGAAGTCATGTTTGCCAACACTGGCCTTAAAATCATTAAATTTAGGAGCTATAAGGAGTCCATCAACTAACTGGTCAGTCAAGTCATATAGGGAGGGATGTCATGGCCACCTGCTGGAGCACAAGTAATGTTTGCCAACACTGGCCTTAAAATCATTAGGAGCTATAAGGAATAAATCAACTCATCATTCAAGTCATATAGGGAGGGATCTTAGCACCACCTGCTGGATCAGAAGTACCCTTCACCGTAGGCACAAGAGAGCCATCATCTCTCAACCGGTGCAATTTCCATAAGTATGTGGTAATAAAACAAACAACGACAGCTCCTCATATAGGCAGTGGTTTCACACATTTTTCTCCAAGATGTTCAAACGTTCATAGATGACCAGCAGGGTCAAATAATAAGCACAGTGGTTGTAGAGGTTGCAACAGGTCAGTCAGTACATCAGGAGTAAATGTCACTTGTTGTTAGTGTTGTAGTTCCTATTTCTACGGTGTTGCCTACCTGCAGCAATCATGATTTACCTGCAGTGTTGATTGCAATTACGTAATTTGTCAACTCATAATAACAGATGTTTTGCAAACCGTTGATGTTTAAATAAATGGATTCCCGGTGTCCGGATACCTTTTCTCTTAAGGGATGTGATTGAGTGAATCCAAAGTAAGTTGGTCTAAATACATAATAGGATGAATCATTCAGGTAAAATAACACAATGTCTATTTGAGTCGAATCAACGTAATATAATCCTTTTTACGTCTCTATCATCTTTACTCAATGTATTGGACCACATCAACTCAACTTACTCAAGCTTATCTACTCATAAAAACAAGCAAAAAGATCTACTCAACAATATGACGTGTGCTTTTGTTGACTGTAATAGCTTGAGTACATTCCACAAAGTCATTTTTTACAGTGTATCTAAAGACACGTTTGTTGTGGTGATGCACTTTTTCTTTGACGTTGAACTTGCATTGAACAGACAAATCCATTTCGTTACAACCCTTTTGTAGTATGACTTAGGAATATTTGTTGATGATCCTAATGTCTATGCGTGAATAGTGATTGGTTGTTGGTGAAATATTGCTGAGAACCCATCATTTCCTGGCCTTTTTTCACTATTGAGCTATTTTGAAACATTTGTTTTGCTATTGGATTCATAATGGTGACCTGGGACAAGTAATTAGTGAAACCAGAGTTCAGCAGTTGCCATTAAAGCGATCGAACCAAGTCATCCTAATAGGCTAGTATTAGCCTAAAGCAGGGTTTCCCAAACTCGGGCCACATTTTGGGAGTTTTTGCCCTAGCACTACACAGCTGATTCAAATAATCAACTCATCATCATCAAGCTGGGAGTATTAGAATCAGTTGTGGAGTGCTAGGGCAAAACGCAAAACGCGCACCCCTTGTGGACCCCAGGACCGCGTTTGGGAAACGCTGGCCTAAAGAGCAAATGCTGAAAGGGACTCACCATGAGGTGCAGTACCCACATTTAACCACAAGATGGCCTCCGTGCTCCATTGTAAAGTTTGGGCCTCTGCATGAGTCTCTCAGCAGCACTGCAACATGGGACTTTCAAAGTAAGTTGGCATGCAATGTTTTTTCTGGACTGCATGCAAGGCTATTATTACACACAACTAATAGTGTCAATTATTCATCTGAACACAATTCTTGTTACTATTCGGCCTATATTATCACTCGTTTCTTTTTCCCCTCCTTTGTAAAGCATTTTACTGTGTTACTATATAGTTCAAAGGAAGTGGATGATGCCAGATGGTTGTGTATATACACACACACAAACATTGAAGCTAGACTTCAGGCAACTAAAAAGGTGCAATACGTAGCTTTTAGACGTGTTAGTGAACAACATACATGGTGGCTAATGTAGAGGTGCGTGTATACATGGAACAATTGTGCCTTTTTGATGGAAATATGGAGGTGGCTCTTAAAAGAGCCTTTGGGGGATATTCGAGTTCAGGTCATCCTCATTTATGCGCGCTCTCCGCGAATACGGCGGGCCAGCTGGATGTCCTTGGGCATGATGGTCACCCGCTTGGCGTGGATGGCGCACAGGTTGGTGTCCTCGAACAGGCCGACCAGGTAAGCCTCGCTAGCCTCCTGTAGGGCCATCACGGCGGAGCTCTGGAAGCGCAGGTCGGTCTTGAAGTCCTGGGCGATTTCTCGCACCAGGCGCTGGAAGGGCAGCTTGCGGATGAGTAGCTCAGTGGACTTCTGGTAACGACGGATCTCTCTCAGAGCCACGGTGCCGGGCCTGTAACGGTGAGGCTTCTTCACACCGCCGGTGGCCGGGGCACTCTTGCGAGCAGCCTTAGTGGCGAGCTGCTTCCTGGGGGCTTTGCCACCGGTGGATTTGCGAGCGGTTTGCTTGGTTCTGGCCATGGCGCTGCTCTGACAGTCGGGAGTATAGCCTCGAAATGCCTATGTGAAGTTTATAAAGCCGGCAGTGGCGCCTGCTGATTGGACACCATCTCCCCACCACCCCGATTGGCCCGTTTCGCAGGCCTCCTCCGTTGGCCATTGGACGGGAGGCCCGGCCTCTCCAAAACGACTAGTTACCGGAGTGTAACTCCAGTTCTATGAGTGGAGCGGAGCCCCATAGGGGAGCTATGCTCCTAGTGGTTTACCCTCTGCCCTAAGGCAGACGCAGCCTGAAACAAAATTATGCACACACCTACAGCCAATAGGAGTACAGGTGTCCCTATATAAGGAACCCCGTTCCCTCAATCTGCCTCCCGAGATATTATCTTCAGCGAGACTAGAGAGGGTCGGTAGGGCCTTAAGTCCTATGGGGCTCCGCTCCACTCATAGAACTGGAGTTACACTCCGGTAACTAGTCGTTCTATATCGTGGAGCTCCGCCCCATAGGGGAGCTATGCTCCTAGTGGTTTAAGGCGGAGCGAAACGCTCCAAAATGTACTCCCTGCCGAGCCTAACACTTCCCATTAAAAAATGCAAAGGTCAAGCCCAGCAATGGCTGCAACCAATTCCCGCAGTACTGCGACTAAAAACCCATCAAGGCGTCACAATATACCGCGTCATCGGTTATAGACCCGCCCCATCTAGCTCAATGACAATGTCAATGGCTGTTGGGCAGATCAATAGAATAGACGCCGTGCTAATCTGACTAGCAGATAGCCGTGCCTCAATATTCTATGGAACAAAATATACCAGTCATACTAAACTGAACCTCAGATAGATGACCTCACATTCTGTCCACTCAGTACATGTTTCTATATGCTGATACTGTCAGCCAGGAGACATGCCACAGAATATGCTCTTCATCCAAAGCGGACCTGATAGAGATCAGTCTATCATCCTGCTTCTCCCTCCTCTACCTCAAGATTCTCCTTCAGCTGTGCTGAGTGCAATCGAGATTGGAGTTTAAAAGGCTTATTCCTGACATAAGTCTTCCTAACCAGAGCGGACCTGATTGGAACCTGTCCAAGGTCCTGCTCTGTCCTCTCTTTCTAGCTCAAGAACGCCTTTCAGCTCTGCTGAAATTCGATCGAACAAAAGAGTTAGAAAACATGTCCATAATATGTTACTTCTAATAAAAGTGGACTTATGAACTTATTCACAATCCTGCTTTCTTTCTCTGTTCTGCTCAAGATCTCCCTTCAGCCACGCTGAGTACCGACCGAGCCAAAGAGTTAGAAGACATATCCAACAGATAGAAACGGATAAAAGGAGACGGTGTCGACCATGACGCTGCTCTACAAATATCCTCTACCTCTGTTCCTCTGAAAAGAGCAGTAGAAGCTGCTACTCCACGAGTGGAGTGCGCTCTAATACCCTGAGGCGGTTGTTGCCCCGCCGCCTCGTACGCCGTCTCAATGCCTTCACAAAGCCAATGAGACAAACGCTGTTTTGAAAGTGGTCTACCCAATGCAGCCGCACCGTGACACACAAACAGCTGAGGTGATGACCTAACCGCCTCTGTGCGCCTAACGTAACACGCCAAAGCGCGTACTGGGCACAGACAGTGAAGCTTTTCCTCACTCCTCTCCCCGTGAGGAGGGGGATGAAAAGCCCACAATTCCACGATCTGCGATCTATATGCACTGTTAATAACCTTCGGCACAAATGCCGGGTTAGGACGTAACACCGCTCTGCTCAGATCGCCATTAATGGCTAGGCAGTCGGGTCTCGTCGACAGTGCACACAAATCGCTGACTCGTTTAGCAGTAGTCAAGGCGAGCAACAGCGCCGTCTTGATAGACAGCATCTTGAGGGGTATTTGATTCAATGGCTCGAACGGCGACTTACATAGCGCTTCGAGAACCAATGCCAAATCCCACTTGGGCAGCGTAGCTCTAGGCCTTGGCCTAAGCCGTCGCGTTCCCAATAGGAAACGTCTCACTAACGGGTGAGTGAACACACTTTTCCCGTTAAACCCTTCATGACCAGCTGAAATTGCCGCTGCAAACACTCGAATAGTGGAGGGCGATTTCTGCTTATCAAACATAGACTGTAGGAATGAGAGCACACTCTCTACCTGACAGCTCATGGGGTCCACGTCCTGTGTATCACACCATCGTGAGAAAACATTCCATCTGCTGGTATACAACCTGCAAGTGGAACCGGCTCTTGCGCCCTGTATTGTTCTGATCACTGCATCAGACAACCCACGGCGCTTTAACCTGTCCCATTCAGGAACCAAGCCTTCAGTGGTTGGCCGATTATGGGCCATTGCCCTATCGAGCCTCCCGCCTGAATCAACGCGTCTCGTCGATGTGGAATTGGCCAGGGTGGCGCAATCAACATCTGACTCATCTCTGCAAACCACGGAGCCCCCGGGCGATCGGGCGCTATCAGTATCACTGACAGCCCCTCTGACCTCACCCTGGCTAGCAGTGGGAGAATGCAAGACAGCGGAGGGAATGCATACAGGAGAACTCTCGGCCACGGGTAGTGCGCGAATGCGTCTCTTCCCAATGGCGGTTCGTCCTGGTTCCTCAGAGAGAACCATAGGGGACACTGCGCGTTCACACGTGACGCGAACAGGTCCACCTCGGCTCTCCCGAATTGTTCCCAAATCTGTAGAACAATGTCCGGGTGCAGACACCACTCGTCGTCTCGAGGACCCCCTCTTGACATGATGTCTGCCCCTACGTTCAAGTAGCCCGGAATGTGTGCTGCTCTCAACGAGCGAAGGTGCTTGTGAGCCCACAGCCACAATTCCACTGCCGCCCGATGAAGGGCAGGAGACCTGACCCCTCCCTGGCGGTTTATGTGAGCCACTGTGGTTCGGTTGTCTGACCAGACCAGCACATCGCGACCCCGAAGGGTAGACGCGAAGTGGGTCAAGACCAGTCTCACCGTTTCCAACTCTAGGAGGTTGATGTGACGACCTGATTGAGGCCATGCACCTCCTATCGCTTGAGACTGACATGTCCCTCCCCATCCAGTCAGAGAGGCATCTGTAAACACTGGAATGTAGGATGACACCTTGCCCATCGGGACTCCGTGCGTGAGAACGCACGGGTTCCGCCAATAGTCCAAGTCTGCTCTTAGCGAGAGAGGAACCACCACCAACCGATGACGTTGACGCACTGGGTCTAGTCTTAGTTGGGCGAACCACCGCTGTGCTTTGCGCATGTGCAGAAGCCCTAGCGGGACCACAGAGTGGGCTGCCGACATGAGACCCAAAAGTGACATGATCGATAGCGCCGTTACTGTGTGATTCGGACGACACTTCCTCAGGGCTAGCAACAATGCTGCCCTTCGAGGGTCCGAAATTCGCGCCCTCATCATAACAGTGTCTAACTGTAGTCCCAAGTAGACAATCTGATGACTGGGCCAAGGTGCGCTCTTTTTCCAATTCACAGCAAACCCCAGACGCGTGAGATGCATCACTGTCTGTGTCGTGTGTGTGAACGCCAGCTCTGCTGACGGGGCGAGAATCAACAGGTCGTCTAGGTAGGCTAATAGCCTTATCCCTTGACGACGCAGCGGTTCCAATGCCGCCTCCACACATTTGGAAAACGTCCGAGGTGCCAGGGCGTACCCAAACGGCATCCTCGTGAACTCGTACGCCACCCCTTGAAAGGCGAACCGCAGAAACTTTCTGTGACGCGATTGTATCGGCACATGAAAGTACGCGTCCTTTAGGTCTATGCTTGTACAAAAATCTCCCTTCTGAACACATTCCAGTAGGCGTTTTGTCGTCAGCATTCGGAAGGGCCGTTTGGTTATGCTCTCGTTGAGAATGCGTAAATCCAAAATCGGCCTCACTCCCCCCGTCTTTTTTGGCACTAGGAAATAGGGCGAGTAAAGCCCCTTGTTCCTTTGCTCCCGGGGAACTACTGTGACCGCCTCCTTCGCCAAAAGTTCCGTAATCTCTGATTTCAGAGCGGCTACTTTGTCTGGCGTTTTCATCACCGTTTCCACCACTCCCCTGAACGGGGGTGGGGTTCGGCGGAATTGGAGGGCATAACCCTTCTCTAACGTCTGTTCTAGCCAGCGTGAGAGGGTACAGCTTTGACGCCACTGCCAGCAATGCATGGAAAGCGGGTGCGCACGAAGCTGTGGTGCATCCAGTAGGAAGGACCTGTATTCCTCTATGGCCCCTGCCGCCGCTATTCCCCAACACTGGGTTGGTGGAATAGCCCAAGGTGGGCCCCCCTTGAAAGGGAGAGGACACATCAGCTCGTTCTGGGTGAGTCGGGGGCTTTGATACGTTGGTTACGACCGTAACTCCAGTAATCTTGCCCTCCGTGAACGCAGCACGGGTCTGAACTGCGCTGTCTGAGGTACTGGCCTGAGACAGAGCGCTCTGCCCGGAAAGCGATTGCGTCATCATGTCATTGTCTGACTGAGACTGCCGCTTAACATGAGACCTATCCTTTACAGAATTCAATAGAACCTGAAAGGTGTGATCTCTGACTGACACCACACGGTGGCGCCACAATGCTTCTTTACTGGTCTTAGGCGGCTGCTCAGCGACACACTCAATGTGTGGCGAGCTGCGCTCATAGCCATGGGCATTGATACGTTCAGAACAATTTGGAGGCGTCCATACCTTGGAGGTATTCCCGCTCTCCGTGAACGTCGCACAGGTCTGATCTGCGTTGACTGAGGCATTGGCCTGCAGCAAGGCGTCATTCCCAGCTAACGGCAGCGCCTTCATGTCACATTGGGACAGAGGCATTTGCCTGCTATGTGAGACCTTTACTGCAGAGCTCCTAGGAGTCTGCAGTAAGAGATCTTTATTAGGTGAGCTAAGGCTGTGCCTTGCTACCTTTACCCTTTTCCTCTCTTGAGCGCGCTCAGCTACACACTCTAAGTGGGTTGAACTACACTCAAGATGGTGAGGGAGAGACATAGAACGTGAAGTGTTCTTAACCTTATGGAATAAAAGTCCTTCTTTGACAGTGTCAATGAGAATCATCTCTTTATTCACATATTTATAAAAACAGCCCTCCACGCCCTGAACAGTGGGGTGGGGGGGAACAGTAGGCCTCTCTGCGTCACGCGCCGGGCCGTCTTCTGCTCTCTCCCCCTCGCCTCGTCAGAGGTGCCGCCTTTTCTGGGACACCTTCTGGTGCTTCCAGGCTGGCCTCTGGACGACCTCCTTCTCCGGCGGGACCGACGTTGTCACCGTTGCTGCTGGAGGGGCCGAGCCCGCTCTCCCGCTGCTCTGGGTGTGCGTCTGTCGCCTGGCCCTTCGCCTCCCAGCTGACTTGTTGGGGGCGTTGGAGGTGGACGGGTTGGTTGGGGCTCTGCTGGCCTTCATTGCCAGTGGCAAATGTTTCGCCAGGTGCCTCCTCTCCTCGTCCAGTTTGGCGATGCGTTCGGTAGCGTCCTTCACAGCGAGGCCAAATAGCCCTTCGCTGGAGACGGGGGCGTTGAGCAAGGATGCCCTGTCGGTCTCCTTCATGGCCGTCATGGACAGCCAGAGGTGCCGCTCAGTAACCACCGAGGTGGCCATGGTCCTGCCCGCGCATATCGCCACCGCTTGCGTCAGGTGGAGTATGGCTCCAGAAATCCTGGAGGCCTCCTCCACTTCCTCACCGGTCAACTCTGACCTGCCCGTTGTGAGACGGGACAGGGAGGCCGCGAGGAGGGCGATGTTGTTCGCCGCTGCAACGCTCTGGGCTCCCAGCGTGAAGGATTTCTCAGCCAATTGGGCTGTGAACCTGTCCCTCTGTGCTGGCAGGGTGGCCTTCTTGGAGGCTGCCCAGGGACTCGAACCCGGCACTAGGTACGCCGTCATGGCGCCTTCGAGCCTAGGGATTCCCTTAGCTGCCCACTCGTATCCAGCCACTCTGGTGAATGGGGTGTACACTCTGGCCGGCGAACGCGCCGCCAGAGGTGCCCCCCACGAGCCCTCGACATATTTGCCCAGAGAGGGCAAGGCTGGAGCCATTGGCTCAGCCGCCCTTCTCGGCACGGAGTAGGGGCCGCCCTCCATCAAATCCACCTCCATTGGAGGGGGAGCTGGGGGCAGCGCAATCTCCAGTCGGGTGGCCGCCCTCTCAATGAGTCCGGGAAAGTCCGAACGCAGAGAGGCGGCCGCGAAGGACAGAGCCTCTGACCTGGCAGAGCTCATGTCATCTCCGCACAGGGAACCCTCAGACCTCACGCTTTCCGTAGGAAAGGGGGTCTTAAAGGCTGGCGCCAGAGCTCCAGATTGCCCCATTGGGACATCCGGCTCGGCGCTCTCCCCGTCATCCTCTGACTCAGCACTGCCCGCTGATGCCTCTGATCCAGAGGCGAGCACGGACATTGCGTCGTCGAGAGGGACCTCCTCTCTAAAAAACGTCCAGCGCTGCTTTCTCTCCTTCATAGGAAGGAGAGCGCAGGAGGCGCAATTAGGAGGGTTGCCGAGACCTTCCTTGGCATGCAGCGGTCCCAAGCACACGAAACATAGGTCGTGGGGGTCCGAAGTAGCCATGGCGGTACAGCGGCATAGGGCCCTGAAAAGGGCCTTTGGGGGTGGATAACTTGGCGTGCTCATTTAGAAGACGTTGACGGCTGGCAGTCAACGACGAAATTCTTCTTGAGTCTTCTAGGCTTCTTCACTCTAGTCCAGTCGCTGAAGATAATGGGAGGCAGATTGAGGGAACGGGGTTCCTTATATAGGGACACCTGTACTCCTATTGGCTGTAGGTGTGTGCATAATTTTGTTTCAGGCTGCGTCTGCCTTAGGGCAGAGGGTAAACCACTAGGAGCATAGCTCCCCTATGGGGCGGAGCTCCACGATATAGAACTCGAAATGCCTATGTGAAGTTTATAAAGCCGGCAGTGGCGCCTGCTGATTGGACACCATCTCCCCACCACCCCGATTGGCCCGTTTCGCAGGCCTCCTCCGTTGGCCATTGGACGGGAGGCCCGGCCTCTCCAAAACGATTAGTTACCGGAGTGTAACTCCAGTTCTATGAGTGGAGCGGAGCCCCATAGGGGAGCTATGCTCCTAGTGGTTTACCCTCTGCCCTAAGGCAGATGCAGCCTGAAGCAAAATTATGCACACACCTACAGCCAATAGGAGTACAGGTGTCCCTATATAAGGAACCCCGTTCCCTCAATCTGCCTCCCGAGATATTATCTTCAGCGAGACTAGAGAGGGTCGGTAGGGCCTTAAGTCCTATGGGGCTCCGCTCCACTCATAGAACTGGAGTTACACTCCGGTAACTAATCGTTCTATATCGTGGAGCTCCGCCCCATAGGGGAGCTATGCTCCTAGTGGTTTAAGGCGGAGCGAAACGCTCCAAAATGTACTCCCTGCCGAGCCTAACACTTCCCATTAAAAAATGAAAAGGTCAAGCCCAGCAATGGCTGCAACCAATTCCCGCAGTACTGCGACTAAAAACCCATCAGGGCGTCACAATATACCGCGTCATCGGTTATAGACCCGCCCCATCTAGCTCAATGACAATGTCAATGGCTATTGGGCAGATCAATAGAATAGACGCCGTGCTAATCTGACTAGCAGATAGCCGTGCCTCAATATTCTATGGAACAAAATATACCAGTCATACTAAACTGAACCTCAGATAGATGACCTCACATTCTATCCACTCAATACATGTTTCTATATGCTGACACTGTCAGCCAGGAGACATGCCACAGAATATGCTCTTCATCCGAAGCGGACCTGATAGAGACCAGTCTATCATCCTGCTTCTCCCTCCTCTACCTCAAGATTCCCCTTCAGCTGTGCTGAGTGCAATCGAGATTGGAGTTTAAAAGGCTTATTCTTGACATAAGTCTTCCTAACCAGAGCGGACCTGATTGGAACCTGTCCAAGGTCCTGCTCTGTCCTCCTTTTCTAGCTCAAGAACGCCTTTCAGCTCTGCTGAAATTCGATCGAACAAAAGAGTTAGAAAACATGTCCATAATATGTTACTTCTAATAAAAGCGGACTTATGAACTTATTCACAATCCTGCTTTCTTTCTCTATTCTGCTCATGATCTCCCTTCAGCCACGCTGAGTACAGACCGAGCCAAAGAGTTAGAAGACATATCCAACAGATAGAAAACGGATAAAAGGAGACGGTGTCGACCATGACGCTGCTCTACAAATATCCTCTACCTCTGTTCCTCTGAAAAGAGCAGTAGAAGCTGCTACTCCACGAGTGGAGTGCGCTCTAATACCCTGAGGCGGTTGTTGCCCCGCCGCCTCGTACGCCGTCTCAATGCCTTCACAAAGCCAATGAGACAAACGCTGTTTTGAAAGTGGTCTACCCAATGCAGCCGCACCGTGACACACAAACAGCTGAGGCGATGACCTAACCGCCGCTGTGCGCCTAACGTAACACGCCAAAGCGCGTACTGGGCACAGACAGTGAAGCTTTTCCTCACTCCTCTCCCCATGGGGAAGGGGATGAAAAGCCCACAATTCCACGATCTGCGATCTATATGCACTGTTAATAACCTTCGGCACAAATGCCGGGTTAGGACGTAACACCGCTCTGCTCAATTCGCCATTAATGGCAAGGCAGTCGGGTCTCGTCGACAGTGCACACAAATCGCTGACTCGTTTAGCAGTAGTCAAGGTGAGCAACAGCGCCGTCTTGATAGACAGCATCTTGAGGGGTATTTGATTCAATGGCTCGAACGGCGACTTACATAGCGCTTCGAGAACCAATGCCAAATCCCACTTGGGCAGCGTAGCTCTAGGTCTTGGCCTAAGCCGTTGCGTTCCCAATAGGAAACGTTTCACTAAAGGGTGACTGAAAACACTTTTTCCGTTAAAACCTTCATGACCAGCTGAAATTGCCGCTGCAAACACTCGAATAGTGGAGGGCGATTTCTGCTTATCAAACATAGACTGTAGGAATGAGAGCACACTCTCTACCTGACAGCTCATGGGGTCCACGTCCTGTGTATCACACCATCGTGAGAAAACGTTCCATCTGCTGGTATACACCCTAGAAGTGGAACCGGCTCTTGCGCCCTGTATTGTTCTGATCACTGCATCAGACAACCCACGGCGCTTTAACCTGTCCCATTCAGGAACCAAGCCTTCAGTGGTTGGCCGATTATGGGCCATTGCCCTATCGAGCCTCCCGCCTGAGTCAACGCGTCTCGTTGATGTGGAATTGGCCAGGGTGGCGCAATCAACATCTGACTCATCTCTGCAAACCACGGAGCCCCCGGGCGATCGGGCGCTATCAGTATCACTGACAGCTCCTCTGACCTCACCCTGGCTAGCAGTGGGAGAATGCAAGACAGCGGAGGGAATGCATACAGGAGAACTTTCGGCCACAGGTAGTGCGCGAATGCGTCTCTTCCCAATGGCGGTTCGTCCTGGTTTCTCAGAGAGAACCATAGGGGACACTGCGCGTTCACACGTGACGCGGACAGGTCCACCTCGGCTCTCCCGAATTGTTCCCAAATCTGTAGAACAATGTCCGGGTGCAGACACCACTCGTCGTCTCGAGGACCCCCTCTTGACATGAGGTCTGCCCCTACGTTCAAGTAGCCCGGAATGTGTGCTGCTCTCAACGAGCGAAGGTGCTTGTGAGCCCACAGCCACAATTCCACTGCCGCCCGATGAAGGGCAGGAGACCTGACCCCTCCCTGGCGGTTTATGTGAGCTACTGTGGTTCGGTTGTCTGACCAGACCAACACATCGCGACCCCGAAGGGTAGACGCGAAGTGGGTCAAGACCAGTCGCACCGTTTCCAACTCTAGGAGGTTGATGTGACGACCTGATTGAGGCCATGCACCTCCTATCGCTTGAGACTGACATGTCCCTCCCCATCCAGTCAGAGAGGCATCTGTAAACACTGGAATGTAGGATGACACCTTGCCCATCGGGACTCCGTGCGTGAGAACGCACGGGTTCCGCCAATAGTCCAGGTCTGCTCTTAGCGAGAGAGGAACCACCACCAACCGATGACGTTGACGCACTGGGTCTAGTCTTAGTTGGGCGAACCACCGCTGTGCTTTGCGCATGTGCAGAAGCCCTAGCGGGACCACAGAGTGGGCTGCCGACATGAGACCCAAAAGTGACATGATCGATAGCGCCGTTACTGTGTGATTCGGACGACACTTCCTCAGGGCTAGTAACAATGCTGCCCTTCGAGGGTCCGAAATTCGCGCCCTCATCATTACAGTGTCTAGCTGTAGTCCCAGGTAGACAATCTGATGACTGGGCCAGGGTGCGCTCTTTTTCCAATTCACAGCAAACCCCAGACGCGTGAGATGAATCACTGTCTGTGTCGTGTGTGTGAACGCCAGCTCTGCTGACGGGGCGAGAATCAGCAGGTCGTCTAGGTAGGCTAATAGCCTTATCCCTTGACGACGCAGCGGTTCCAATGCCGCCTCCACACATTTGGAAAACGTTCGAGGTGCCAGGGCGTACCCAAACGGCATCCTCGTGAACTCTTACGCCACCCCTTGAAAGGCGAACCGCAGAAACTTTCTGTGGCGCGATTGTATCGGCACATGAAAGTACGCGTCCTTTAGGTCTATGCTTGTACAAAAATCTCCCTTCTGAACACATTCCAGTAGGCGTTTTGTCGTCAGCATTCGGAAGGGCCGTTTGGTTATGCTCTCGTTGAGAATGCGTAAATCCAAAATCGGCCTCACTCCCCCCGTCTTTTTTGGCACTAGGAAATAGGGCGAGTAAAGCCCCTTGTTCCTTTGCTCTCGGGGAACTACTGTGACCGCCTCCTTCGCCAAAAGTTCCGTAATCTCTGATCTCAGAGCGGCTACTTTGTCTGGCGTTTTCATCACCGTTTCCACCACTCCCTTGAACGGGGGTGGGGTCCGATGGAATTGGAGGGCATAACCCTTCTCTAACGTCTGTTCTAGCCAGCGTGAGAGGGTACAGCTTCGACGCCACTGCCAGCAATGCAGAGACAGCGGGTGCGCACGAAGCTGTGGTGCGTCCAGTAGGAAGGACCTGTATTCCTCTATGGCCCTCGCCGCCGCTATTCCCCAGCACTGGGTTGGTGGAATAGCCCAAGTCGGGCCCCCCTTGAAAGGGAGAGGATACGTCAGCTCGTTCTGGGTGAGTCGGGGGCTTTGATACGTTGGTTACGACCGTAACTCCAGTAATCTTGCCCTCCAGGAACGCAGCACGGGTCTGAACTGCGCTGTCTGAGGTACTGGCCTGAGACAGAGCGCTCTGCCCGGAAAGCGATTGCGTCATCATGTCATTGTCTGACTGAGACTGCCGCTTAACATGAGACTCATCCTTTACAGAATTCAATAGAATCTGAAAGGTGTGATCTCTGACTGACACCACACGGTGGTGCCACAATGCCTCTTTACTGGTCTTAGGCGACTGTTCAACGACACACTCAATATGTGGTGAGCTGCGCTCATAGCCATGGGCATTGACACGTTCAGAATAATTCGGAGGCGTCCATACCTTGGTTATACCTGTAACCCTGGTATTCCCGCTCTCCGTGAACGTCGCACGGGTCTGATCTGCGCTGACTGAGGCATTAGCCTGCAGCAAGGCGTCATTCCCGGCTAGCGGCTGCGTCTTCATGTCACATTGGGACAGAGACAGCTGCCTGCTGAATGTGAGGTATCCTGAGATAAGCCAAGACGGTGTCTTGGTATCTTTCCTCCCTTCACCTCCTGTGTGCGTTCAGCTCTGCACCTCTGGTGGGCTGAACTACGCTCAGTGTGGTGAGTATTAGCGCGTTCAGAAAGAAGTGGGGGCGCCGATACACTGAGAAACTTCGTCACCGTGGTAATCGGGCCCTCCGTGAACGCAGCATGGGTCTGAATCGCACTAACCGAGACCTTAGTCTGCGATAGTGCGCCATCCCCAACTAGCGGCTGCGTCATCATGTCTCCTGACTGAGACTGCAGCCTGCTATGAGAGGCACTCACTACAGTACTCCTTGGAGTCTGTAATGTGAGTTCTCTTTGAGATAAACCAAGACGGCGTCTAGGTATTATTCCTCCTTTCACCTCCTGTGTGCGTTCAGCTCTGCACCCCTGGTGGGCTGAACTACACTCAGTGTGGTGAGCCTGGGCGCGTTCAGGAAAAGGTGGGGGCGCCGATACACTGGGCACCTTCGTGACCGTGGTAATCGGGCCCTTCTTGAACGCAGCATGGGTCTGGGTCGTACTAACAGAGACCTTAGTCTGTGATAGTGCGCCACCCCCAATGTGGTTATTATCAGCGCGTTCTGAGAGAAACGGGGGCGCCGATACGTGGTTACGCCCGTAACCGTAGTAATCAGGCCCTCCGTGAACGCAGCACGGGTCTGAACTGCACTGACTGAGGCGTTAGCCTGAGACAGAGCGCCGTCCCGGATAGCGGTCGCGTCATCATGCCATTATCTGGCTGAGACTGCAGCCTGCTATGTGAGACACTCACTACGGCACTCCTAGGAGTCTGTAAAGTGAGGTCCTATAAGGTACACTTAATACCTTTTATATACCTGCCTTATGTGTGCATTCAGCAACGCACCATGGTGGGCTGAGCTGCACTCATAGTGGTAAGAGAGAGAGCGAGAGTGAGGAAGGTCGAACGCTCTCGGATGTATTATGGAAAAGGGGGCTCTTTCTTGACAGTGTCAAGTAGAGCCAACTCTTTATTACACACATCAACAAAAAACATTCTCCTCCATACACTCAACGGTAGAGTGGGGGGGGACAGTGGGCTCGGTCACAGCAGGCGCTGTGCCGTCTTCCGTTCTCTCCCCCTCGCCTGTCATAAACGGCGTCTCTTCTGGCCGCCCTTCGGGTGATGCCAGGATGACGCTTTAATGACCTCTCTCGCCGGCACCTCTGGCGCTGCAGGGGGGGGGCGAGGCCCGCTCCCTTGCTGCTGGAGGCCGCCGTCTGACGCCAAGCTGTAGCGAGAGTAACGGCCGCCCTTCCTCATATCCACTTCCGGGTTGGAGGGAATGGGGGGCAGCTTAATCTCCCGCTGTTTAGCAGCCCACTCAATGAGACCTGAGAATTCAGGCACAGAGAGGCTGTGGCGTCATCATCCAGGGATGTAATGACCTCACAATTTCCCGAAGGAAAAGGGGTGTTAAACATCTGGGTCAGTGTAATGAATTGTTCCAATAGAATATTCATTTCTTCCCCAATAGCCCTGTCATCTCCTGAGTCAGTGCCCTCAGATGATGCCTCAGCTGAGACTAACACTGATAGCACATCCTCAAGAGGAATATCCTCCCTAAAAATGCCCAATGCTGCTTCCACTCCTTCAAAAAAGGAGGGCGCAGCTGGCGCATAGTGGGGGATTGATGAAGCTGTCCCTGGCGTGCTGTGCCTCTCAACCCACGAAACAGTGTCGGGGGGGGTCGACAGCCGCCAAGGGGAACAGCGACATTGAGCTCTGAAAAGAGCTTTTGTTAAATGCTTACCTTGGATAAGCTAGGTGTGCTCATTGTAGGAAGACGTTGATGGCTGGATATCAACGACGAGATCTTCCTGAGTCTTCTATGGCTTCTTCAATTCTAGTCCAGTCGCTGAAGATAATGGGAGGCAGATTGAGGGAACGGGGTTCCTTATATAGGGACACCTGTACTCCTATTGGCTGTAGGTGTGTGCATAATTTTGCTTCAGGCTGCATCTGCCTTAGGGCAGAGGGTAAACCACTAGGAGCATAGCTCCCCTATGGGGCGGAGCTCCACGATATAGAACTCAAACTCCCGGTGCGCGCGCAATAGGACGCCGCCGGCCCTTTACGCGCAATAATAGTCGCCAAAGTCAAGAGTGACAGCTTATAGGCACGTATCATCTAATGCTAGCCTGCTATGGCAAATGAGGCCAAGTAGGTGTTGTTGTTCATGCAAGGCCTCATGTGGGCACAGAATGTCGAAATAGTTGTGTATACACCCACTCAATGTATTGCGGTCATAGAAAGGTACTTTGCGCTTTTGGAGAGCTAGGTGGTTGGCTCTTAAAAGAGCCTTTGGGGGTTGAGTAGTCAAGTTGAAGTCGCAGTAGCGAATTTACTTGGCTTTGACTGCCTTCTCGGTCTTCTTGGGGAGTAGGACTGCCTGGATGTTGGGCAGCACACCACCCTGAGCGATGGTCACACCGCCGAGCAGTTTGTTCAGCTCCTCGTCGTTACGGACGGCCAGTTGCAGGTGACGGGGGATGATACGAGTCTTCTTGTTGTCACGGGCAGCGTTGCCGGCCAACTCCAGGATCTCAGCAGTCAGGTACTCGAGTACGGCGGCCAGGTAGACTGGTGCGCCAGCGCCCACACGCTCGGCGTAGTTGCCT
>NW_028159063.1:0-36226 GCF_964263955.1 Coregonus lavaretus | reverse complement strand
CCTAAAGCTATACAGTACCTAAAGCCCTACAGTACTTAAGCCCTACAATACCTAAAGCTATACAGTACCTAAAGCCCTACAATAACTATGGCCCTACAATACCTAAAGCACTACAGTACCTACAGCCCTACAGTACCTAAAGCCCTACAGTACCTAAAGCCTTACAATACCTAAAGCCATACAGTACCTAAAGCCCTACAGTACCTAAAGCCCTACAGTACCTAAAGCTATACAGTACCTAAAGCCCTACAGTACTTAAGCCCTACAATACCTAAAGCTATACAGTACCTAAAGCCCTACAATAACTATGGCCCTACAATACCTAAAGCACTACAGTACCTAAAGCTATACAGTACCTAAAGTCCTACAATACCTAAAGCCCTACAGTACCTAAAGCCCTACAATACCTAAAGCCCTACAATACCTAAAGCCCTACAGTACCTACAGCCCTACAATACCTAAAGCCCTACAGTACCTAAAGCCCTACAATACCTAAGGCCCTACAGTACCTAAAGCCCTACAGTACCTAAAGCCGTACAGTACCTAAAGCCCTACAGTACCTAAAGCCATACAGTACCTACAGCCCTACAATACCTAAAGCCCTACAATACCTAAAGCCCGACAGTACCTAAAGCCCTACAGTACCTAAAGCCCTACAGTACCTAAAGCCCTACAGTACCTAAGGCCCTACAGTACCTAAAGCCCTACAATACCTAAAGCCCTACAGTACCTAAAGCCCTACAATACCTAAAGCCCTACAGTACCAAAAGCTCTACAGTACCTAAGGCCCTACAGTACCTAAAGCCCTACAGTACCTAAAGCCCTACAGTACCTAAAGCCCTACAATACCTAAAGCCCTACAGTACCTAAAGCCCTACAATAACTATGGCCCTACAATACCTAAAGCCCTACAATACCTAAAGCCCTACAATACCTAAGGCCCTACAGTACCTAAAGTCCTACAGTACCTAAAGCCCTAAAATACCTAAAGCCCTACAGTACCTAAAGCCCTACAATACCTAAAGCCCTACAGTACCTAAATCCCTACAGTACCTAAAGCCTTACAATACCTAAAGCCATACAGTACCTAAAGCCCTACAATAACTATGGCCCTACAATACCTAAAGCCCTACAATACCTAAAGCCATACAGTACCTAAACAGTACCTAAAGCCCTACAGTACCTAAGGTCCTACAGTACCTAAAGCCCTACAGTACCTAAAGCTCTACAGTACCTAAAGCCCTACAGTACCTAAAGCCCTACAGTACCTAAAGCCCTACAGTACCTAAGGCTCTACAGTACCTAAAGCCCTACAATACCTAAAGCCCGACAGTACCTACAGCCCTACAGTACCTAAAGCCCTACAGTACCTAAAGTCCTCTGTAGCTCAGCTGGTAGAGCACGGCGCTTGTAACGCCAAGGTAGTGGGTTCGATCCCCGGGACCACCCATACACAAAAAAAAAAATGTATGTACGCATGACTGTAAGTCGCTTTGGATAAAAGCGTCTGCTAAATGGCATATTATTATTATATTATTATTATACAATAACTATGGCCCTACAATACCTAAAGCCCTACAATACCTAAAGCCCTACATTACTTAAGCCCTACAGTACCAAAAGCTCTACAGTACCTAAAGCTATACAGTACCTAAAGCCCTACAGTACCTAAAGCCCTACAATACCTAAAGCCTACAGTGCCTAAAGCCCTACAGTACCTAAAGCCCTACAATACCTAAAGCCCTACAGTACCTATATCCCTACAGTACCTAAAGTCTTACAATACCTAAAGCCATACAGTACCTAAAGCCCTACAGTATCTAAAGCCCTACAATAACTATGGCCCTACAATACCTAAAGCCCTACAATACCTAAAGCCCTACAGTACCTAAAGCCCTACAGTACCTAAGGCCCTACAGTACCTAAAGCCCTACAGTACCTAAGGTCCTACAGTACTTAAAGCCCTACAATACCTAAAGCCCTACAGTACCTAAAGCCCTACAGTACCTAAAGCCCTACAGTACCTAAAGCCCTACAATACCTAAGGCCCTACAGTACCTAAATCCCTACTGTACCTAAAGCCCTACAGTACCTAAAGCCCTACAGTACCTAAGGTCCTACAGTACCTAAAGCCCTACAATACCTAAAGCTCTACAGTACCTAAAGCCCTACAGTACCTAAAGCCCTACAGTACCTAAAGCCTTACAGTAACTGTAACCTCCAGTAAACTACTGTACCAGAGCATTAGAGAGAGAGAGTGGAAAAAGAGAAAGGGAAAATGACAGAAAGAGAGAGAAAAGATAGAAAGAGACAGAGAAAAAGAGAGAGAGAGAAGCTGTTGCCCTGAGGACTTCAGTGTGTCTGGCTGATCCTCTCAAGCAGAACCAAGACAAGGGATGATTAGCCCCAAACTTCTGTTTAGCGTTCAGCCACGACGACGCGTCCAACCAACGTTTACTTCACTTCATCAACCAACGGGTGTGTGTGTCTGTGTGTGTTGGGAGGGGGGGGGGGGGTTGTGTGTGTGTGTTTGAGAGAAAGCGATCCTCAAACGCTCCCACCCTCACCACGGCATCATTAACCACTAATCAATGAGTCACGCCATTCTCCCCTCCGGATGGATCAGAAAGATAACTGTAGGCACTGATCTAGGACCAGTTTACCCTTCCACCAGTCATGACTGTTTCTATTAGGAGGAGAAATGCAAATCTAACCTTAGATCAGTGTCTAGGGGCAATTTCACCATCCTACTCCCTAACACTGATCTAGGACCAGTTTACCCTCCCATCAGTCATGACTGTTTCTATTAACGTTGCAAAATGCAAATCTGACCTCAGATCAGTGTCTAGGGGCGATTTCATCCTACTCCCTGTTATTCCGTATCTCATCTGCTCTGTGCTTCATTCTCATCCAATTACAACCACCAAACAAACAGTCATAATGTTAGTGACTGTTGTTATGACGGTTATGGTTGTGTTATGGACCAAACCAAAGCTTCAACCACAGCTTCAAGCATAGAAATATAATTACTATTATCATTCTATTTCTATTAACCAATGCTTCAACTAAAGCTTCACCTAAAGCTTCCCGACCTTATCTTTCCTATGCTACCTACTTATGTAGGATCTAAAATTTTCCTATTTTGTTACAGCAAAATAAAAGTAGGCTACATGAAAAGAGCAATACTGAATATAACCGTGTGTTAGTGTGGGTTTTCAGTGAATTTTTGTAAATCACAAAGCTCATCTTCATTTCCTGCGGTGCGGTAAAATTTTCAGCAACAAAAGAGTGATCAAATTAAGATCCTACATTGGTACTTGGGTATAGACTAGAGAGTATTGCAGAGAGCTAGGGTACACATGGAATACAGTATCCAATTGAATCCAATGCATGCAGAGTGTGATGACTTCCTCCGAAGCTGCCACCTCTCCTTGTTCGGGCAGGCTTCGGCGTTCGTCGTCACTGGCCTTCTAGCCACTGCCGCTCCTCATCTCATCATTCCATTTGTTTTGTCTTGTTTTTACACACACCTGGTTCATATCCCCCCATCAGTACCTGTATAAGTGTTCCGCCTGCCCCCTTGTCTTTGTGTGTGATTTTTTATTGTGGAGGATAGCTAAGCTCGGTGGAGCTCCGTGTATTTTGTATCGCCGGGATATTTCCCTGTGTGCCATTTATTTTCCAGTGTGCCTGTTCTGCGCACTAGAGTGTTTGACGCATTTCTGCGTAACTCTGTATTTGCGGAATAAAGCCTGTTATTCTGTGATTTACCCTCCTGCGCCTGACTCCTTCGCATCACACAGAAATATGTATGTATTTATAATGGGAGTTGGATAGCACCAATCTGTGTACAGAGACGAGAGTGTCAGGTTCTCCACACACAGACGGATAATTAAAATGATATTGAATCAAATTGGAATGAAACAACAACACAAACGATAGGAATGATATTTTCTCAACAATATCATTTCCAATATACGGTAGGCCTCATGCCGTTTTACCTCCGGTGTCTATGTATACGAATGACTGGGGGAGATGGGTGATGGAGGCTGTTGGGTTGGTGGGATATGGGGAGGTACTGTATATAACTGGAAAGGTTCTCAAGGGAGCAACATACAAATAAAATTATACCAAGCATAGACAAAGTAAAATGATTGGTGGAAAGACGTGACAGCGTGTCTATCTAATTCAAAGCTAGTTCAAATAATACACAGAAATAAAAGTATATTTGGATGGAATGTTGGGCTATGGGGAGGTATCTAGGACAACTGGAGTGACCAAACGAGTACTGTAGCGTAGAAACCTTGCACTTAAAAATAAACATTGACTTAAATAAAGTTGACAAGTGTTGAGTGCATTCAATTCAATAAGCAATTATTTTGTTTTCGTTGAATATTGTTCTGCATTATTTCACAACCTGTTGTACGTGACTCTTATCTCCATAGACGTGTGTGTGTGTGTTCGTGCACACATGCATGTGCGTGTGTGTGTGTGACCTATCTCTAAGGAGCCTCCGGACAGCATTGTGATGAATGAGCAGTGATGAGATGCGTGGAGACAGAGCCTGGCTACAGAGCAATCAAACCGCAGCCTCATCAAGGCTCCCTCTCTCTGATTAAACACTATGGATCAGAGCAAAGGTTCTACGGATCACTACCCGGAGAGGAATGGGGTAATGAGGTGTGTGTGTGTATGTGTGTGTCTAGGGCGAGAGTGTGTCAGTGCCTACTATTCGTGAGAGTGTGTATGTCTGCCCGCCTGGCTGCCTTCATACATTAACTCCACACTAGCTCCCATCTGTATATCTGTACTGTATACCATACACAGCATGTCAGTTAGATCTGTATATCTGTACTTTATACCATACACAGCATGTCAGTTAGATCTCTATATCTGTACTGTATACCATACACAGCATGTCAGTTAGATCTGTATATCTGTACTGTATACCATACACAGCATGTCAGTTAGATCTGTATATCTGTACTGTATACCATACACAGCATGTCAGTTAGATCTGTATATCTGTACTGTATACCATACACAGCATGTCAGTTAGATCTGTATATCTGTACTGTATACCATACACAGCATGTCAGTTAGATCTGTATATCTGTACTGTATACCATACACAGCATGTCAGTTAGATCTCTATATCTGTACTGTATACCATACACAGCATGTCAGTTAGATCTGTATATCTGTACTGTATACCATACACAGCATGTCAGTTAGATCTCTATATCTGTACTGTATACCATACACAGCATGTCAGTTAGATCTGTATATCTGTACTGTATACCATACACAGCATGTCAGTTAGATCTCTATATCTGTACTGTATACCATTCACAGCATGTCAGTTAGATCTGTATATCTGTACTGTATACCATACACAGCATGTCAGTTAGATCTGTATATCTGTACTGTATACCATACACAGCATGTCAGTTAGATCTGTATATCTGTACTGTATACCATACACAGCATGTCAGTTAGATCTCTATATCTGTACTGTATACCATACACAGCATGTCAGTTAGATCTGTATATCTGTACTGTATACCATACACAGCATGTCAGTTAGATCTCTATATCTGTACTGTATACCATACACAGCATGTCAGTTAGATCTGTATATCTGTACTGTATACCATACACAGCATGTCAGTTAGATCTCTATATCTGTACTGTATACCATACACAGCATGTCAGTTAGATCTGTATATCTGTACTGTATACCATACACAGCATGTCAGTTAGATCTGTATATCTGTACTGTATACCATACACAGCATGTCAGTTAGATCTGTATATCTGTACTGTATACCATACACAGCATGTCAGTTAGATCTCTATATCTGTACTGTATACCATACACAGCATGTCAGTTAGATCTGTATATCTGTACTGTATACCATACACAGCATGTCAGTTAGATCTGTATATCTGTACTGTATACCATGCACAGCATGTCAGTTAGATCTCTATATCTGTACTGTATACCATACACAGCATGTCAGTTAGATCTCTATATCTGTATTTATAAACTGGGTGGTTCGAGCTCTGAATGCTGATTGGCTGACAACCGTGGTATATCAGACTGTATACCATGGGTATGACAAAACATTTATTTGTACTGCTCTAATTACGTTGGTAATCAGTTTATAATAGCAATAAGGCACCTCAGAGGTTTGTGTTACAGTGAGGGAAAAAAGTATTTGATCCCCTGCTGATTTTGTACGTTTGCCCACTGACAAAGAAATGATCAGTCTATAATTTTAATGGTAGGTTTATTTGACAGTGAGAGACAGAATAACAACAACAAAATCCAGAAAAACGCATGTCAAAAATGTTATAGATTGATTTGCATTTTAATGAGGGAAATAAGTATTTGACCCCCTCTCAATCAGAAAGATTTCTGGCACCCAGGTGTCTTTTATACAGGTAACGAGCTGAGATTAGGAGCACACTCTTAAAGGGAGTGCTCCTAATCTCAGTTTGTTACCTGTATAAAAGACACCTGTCCACAGAAGCAATCAATCAATCAGATTCCAAACTATCCACCATGGCCAAGACCAAAGAGCTCTCCAAGGATGTCAGGGACAAGATTGTAGACCTACACAAGGCTGGAATGGGCTACAAGACCATCGCCAAGCAGCTTGGTTAGAAGGTGACAACAGTTGGTGCGATTATTCGCAAATGGAAGAAACACAAAAGAACTGTCAATCTCCTTCGGCCTGGGGCTCCATGCAAGATCTCACCTCATGGAGTTGCAATGATCATGAGAACGGTGAGGAATCAGCCCAGAACTACACAGGAGGATATTGTCAATGATCTCAAGGCAGCTGGGACCATAGTCACCAAGAAAACAATTGGTAACACACTACGCCGTGAAGGACTGAAATCCTGCAGCGCCCGCAAGGTCCCCCTGCTCAAGAAAGCACATATACAGGCCCGTCTGAAGTTCTGAATGATTTAGAGGAGAACTGGGTGAAAGTGTTGTGGTCAGATGAGACCAAAATGGAGCTCTTTGGCATCAACTCAACTCGCCGTGTTTGGAGGAGGAGGAATGCTGCCTATGACCCCAAGAACACCATCCCCACTGTCAAACATGGAGGTGGAAACATTATGCTTTGGGGGTGTTTTTCTGCTAAGGTGACAGGACAAATTCACCGCATCAAAGGGACGATGTACGGGGCCATGTACCGTCAAATCTTGGGTGAGAACGAAAATGGGTCGTGGACGAAAATGGGTCGTAGATGGGTATTCCAGCATGACAATGACCCAAAACACACGGCCAAGGCAACAAAGGAGTGGCTCAAGAAGAAGCACAATAAGGTCCTGGAGTGACCTAGCCAGTCTCCAGACCTTAATCCCATAGAAAATCTGTGGAGGGAGCTGAAGGTTCAAGTTGCCAAACGTCAGCCTTGAAACCTTAATGACTTGGAGAAGATCTGCAAAGAGGAGTGGAAAAAAATCCCTCCTGAGATGTGTGCAAACCTGGTGGCCAACTACAAGAAACGTCTGACCTCTGTGATTGCCAACAAGGGTTTTGCCACCAAGTACTAAGTCATGTTTTGCAGAGGGGTCAAATACTTATTTCCCTCATTAAAATGCAAATCAATTTATAACATTTTTGACATGCGTTTTTCTGGATTTTTTTGTTGTTATTCTGTCTCTCACTGTTCAAATAAACCTACCATTAAAATTATAGACTGATCATGTCTTTGTCAGTGGGCAAACGTACAAAATCAGCAGCGGATCAAATACTTTTTTCCCTCACTGTATATGGCCAATATACCACGGCGTTGCGTCGCGCCTAAGAACAGCCGTAGTACTGTATATTGGCCATACAGTATACCACATCTCCGCGGGCCTTATTGCTTAATTATACCATGGCATTGTTGAATACTCCTTTCTGATTGCCTTGAAGGGCATTCTAGAGCGTGCATTATTTCCCTATAATGCACAGTATATTTGTATGGTAGAATTCAATGGCTATAATTCATTTTTACATGTTTTGTTTGAGCTGCTTTTGAAAGCAAAGTCGAACTGAAAACAGTATTGGTATTGTTGAATTCGATTTTCATAATAGCAAGCTAGGTCTGATGGTTTGGTTAGCTAAACTAGCAAGTCGGTTTGGTTACCACGGCAGCTACTGTAGCTATCTAGTAAACTTGCTAGCTACTTCAGTGGATGTTGAACCCATTTCTACCTGCAAATGAACACATTTCTAATGTGTTAAATTATAGCCATGATATAAAAGGGATAATCAACTCGGGGCTCTATGCATTCTCTGGAAAATAATGCAACTCCATGGAAGGTCAGTTCCACTCTGCGCTAACACACCTTCCACGTCATTCATTATTTTCCATAGAACGCATAGCCCCTCGTTGATTATCCCTTACGTATACCATACACAGCATTTCAGTTAAAACTGTTTCTGGCGGTGCTGTCTGTACATAAAATATAGTCTCTGTGTCTCTCCTCCTCTACCATCGCCACAACCTAGCAGCCATATACTAGGCTGAAGCTGTAAACATCAGAGCTGTGTGCATGGAGCTATTTGTTAGCAATAGGAGTAGATCCATCAGACTGGCTGTGTTGTTTTAGTAGAGAACAGGGTGAAAACCCTCTCCAGAGTAGCTAGCGATCCGCTACCTTTTCTCCGTTCCGTCTATAGGATTTGAGAGAAGAGGCTCTTTATTAAGGGCAGTAGCTTTATCTCAGAGGTCTGCCATTCAGCTTCCATTACATCCAAACACAGCGTGAAGGGCTCTGCCGTTGAAGGAAGGATAGTTACGGCCAAAGGGGTAGAGGGAAGGGGGCTATGTGTGAGCGTTTGTGTGTGTGTGTGTGTGTGTGTGTGTGTGTGTGTGTGTAGTTGTTTGTGTGTGTGTGGGTGGGGGGGCAGAACTGTGGGTTTTTAATGAGGGTCAGATAAGGACAGAGAGAGGGAGGGGAGGCAGAACTGTGAATAAACCCTGTGAGAGACACACAAACACACACACACACACACACACACTGGCTAAGTTGTGGAGGTAGCTAGCTGTTATTTACGTCACCACCATTTCAGAGGATATGTGATGGAATCAGTGCATAAGAAGAAAAGTGTGGGGGGGGGGGGGAAGAAGAGAAGGGGTGATGGCAGGGTTAACCGTAGAGCAATTGGTCTTTTAGGTGATGGCAGGGTTAACCGAAGAGCAATTTGACTTTTAGGTGATGGCAGGGTTAACCGAAGACTAATTGGACTTTTAGGTGATGGCAGGGTTAACCGAAGAGTAATTTGCCTTTTAGGTGATGGCAGGGTTAACCGAAGACTAATTGGGATTTTATGTGATGGCAGGGGTTAACCGAAGACTAACTGGGCTTTTAGGTGATGGCAGGGTTAACCGAAGACTAATTGGGCTTTTAGGTGATGGCAGGGTTAACCGAAGAGGAATTGGGCTTTTAGGTGATGGTGGAGGTTAACCGAAGAGGAATTGGGTATTTATGTGATGGCAGGGTTAACCGAAGAGCAATTGGGCTTTTAGGTGATGGCAGGGGTTAACCGAAGAGCAATTGAGCTTTTAGGTGATGGCAGGGGTTAACCGAAGCGCAATTGGGATTTTAGGTGATGGCGGGGGTTAACCGAAGAGCAATTGGGCTTTTATGTGATGGCAGGGTTAACTGAAGACTAATTGGGCTTTTAGGTGATGGCAAGGTTAACCAAAGAGGATTTGGGCTTTTATGTGATGGCCGGGTTAACCGAAGAGCAATTGGGCTTTTAGGTGATGGCAGGGTTAACCGAAGAGCAATTGGGCTTTTAGGAATTGGCAGGGTTAACCGAAGAGGAATTGGGCTTTTATGTAATGGCAGGGTTAACCGAAGAGCAATTGGGCTTGTAGGTGATGGCAGGGTTAACCGAAGAGCAATTGGGCTTTTAGGTGATGGTGGAGGTTAACCGAAGAGCAATTGGGCTTTTATGTGATGGCAGGTTTAACCGAAGACTAATTGGGCTTTTAGGTGATGGCAGGGTTAACCGAAGAGCAATTGGGCTTTTAGGTGATGGCAGGGTTAACCGAAGAGCAATTGGGCTTTTAGGTGATGGCAGGGTTAACCGAAGAGGAATTGGGCTTTTATGTGATGGCGGGGGGTTAACCGAAGAGCAATTGGGCTTTTAGGTGATGGCAGGGTTAACCGTAGAGGAATTGGGCTTTTAGGTGATGGCAGGGTTAACCGAAGAGGAATTGGGCTTTTATGTGATGGCAGGGTTAACCTGAAGACTAATTGGGCTTTTAGGTGATGGCAGGGTTAACCGAAGAGGAATTGGGCTTTTATGTGATGGCAGAGGTTAACCGAAGAGCAATTGGGCTTTTATGTGATGGCAGGGTTAACCTGAAGACTAATTGGTCTTTTAGGTGATGGCAGGGTTAACCGAAGAGGAATTGGGCTTTTAGGTGATGGCAGGGTTAACCGAAGACTAATTGGGCTTTTAGGTGATGGCAGGGTTAACCGAAGACTAATTGGGCTTTTATGTGATGGCAGGGTTAACCGAAGAGGAATTGGGCTTTTATGTGATGGCGGGGGGTTAACCGAAGAGCAATTGGGCTTTTAGGTGATGGCAGGGTTAACCGAAGAGGAATTGGGCTTTTAGGTGATGGCAGGGTTAACCGAAGAGGAATTGGGCTTTTATGTGATGGCAGGGTTAACCTGAAGACTAATTGGGCTTTTAGGTGATGGCAGGGTTAACCGAAGAGGAATTGGGCTTTTATGTGATGGCAGAGGTTAACCGAAGAGCAATTGGGCTTTTATGTGATGGCAGGGTTAACCTGAAGACTAATTGGTCTTTTAGGTGATGGCAGGGTTAACCGAAGAGGAATTGGGCTTTTAGGTGATGGCAGGGTTAACCGAAGACTAATTGGGATTTTAGGTGATGGCAGGGTTAACCGAAGACTAATTGGGCTTTTATGTGATGGCAGGGTTAACCGAAGAGGAATTGGTATTTTATGTGATGGCAGGGTTAACCGAAGAACAATTGGGCTTTTAGGTGATGGCCGGGTTAACTGAAGAGCAATTGGGATTTTAGGTGATGGCGGGGGTTAACCGAAGAGCAATTGGGCTTTTATGTGATGGCAGGGTTAACCGAAGACTAATTGGGCTTTTAGGTGATGGCAGGGTTAACCGAAGAGGAATTGGGCTTTTATTTGATGGCCGGGTTAACCGAAGAGCAATTGGGCTTGTAGGTGATGGCAGGGTTAACCGAAGAGCAATTGGGCTTTTAGGTGATGGCAGGGTTAACCGAAGAGGAATTGGGATTTTATGTGATGGCAGGGTTAACCGAAGAGCAATTGGGCTTTTATGTGATGGCAGGGTTAACCGAAGAGCAATTGGGCTTTTAGGTGATGGCAGGGTTAACCGAAGAGGAATTGGGCTTTTATGTGATGGCTGGGTTAACCGAAGAGCAATTGGGCTTTTAGGTGATGGCGGGGTTAACCGAAGAGCAATTGGGATTTTATGTGATGGCAGGGTTAACCGAAGAGCAATTAGGCTTTTAGGTGATGGCAGGGTTAACCGAAGAGCAATTGGGCTTTTAGGTGATGGCAGGGTTAACCGAAGAGGAATTTGGCTTCTATGTGATGGCAGGGTTAACCGAAGAGAAATTGGGCTTTTATGTGGGGAAAAGAGGGGGTGTTGGAAAAGGAGGACAACAGTGTGTGTGTGGTGTTCTGGATCAGTATACAATGAGACGCTGTGTGTGTCTTAGCTTCCCCTCTACTCCATTTCTGTAATTGATCCGTTTTTTAAAGAGGAAAAACAAAGATCGGCCTCATCCAAATGCTATTTCTGAAGAAGAAGAAGAAGAAGAAGAAGAAGAAGAAGAAGAAGAAGAAGAAGAAGAAGAAGAAGAAGAAGAAGAAGAGCTGAGGCGATGGGGAGGAGAAAGAGGGAGAGGAGAGGAGTGACAGCAATAGAAATATGAAAAGAGTAGGAGAAAGGGGAATTCTCTGAGCGCTAAAGGGAGGAGGAGGTGGAGGAGAGGGAGAGGGTGGCGTAGGAATGGAGGGTAGGATAGAAATAGAGAGAGCGAGAGAGAAACAGGAACAGAAATTGTAACAAAGACAAGTGGATAAAACACAATGGCATCCGGTGGGAGACTTGATAGACAGGGAGCAAATAAAGCCTCAGCTACAAGAGGCCAGACAACGAACAGAGAGATCAAGAGAGCGAGAGAGAGGGGGACCAGCACGAAGAAAATAGAGATCAGAGAGAAAGAGTGGAGGGAAAGGAGGGAGCGATGGAGGGCTGAAGGCAGACAGAAAGAGAGAAGGAAAGAGAAAGCAGGAGAGAAAGAGAAGAGTGCACTTGTTTTTGGAGCTGTTATGAAGCAGTTGATATAGGATGGTCTTTGTTGGAGGGGGGCAGGGTTTTGTGCTTTCTCTCTCTTTTCACTCTTTCTCTTTCCCACCATTTCCAAGTAATCCTTCGTTGTGTCTTGAAGTAGCCTAAACTAGGCTGAAACTCAGAGAGGCCTGTCACTGAAAGATCACCATCTAGGCTGCTGATCACGCCAGAAAACAGGCTGAGTAGTAATGTCCTGTTGTTGTTGTTGCTGTTTTTTTGTCTAAACCCAGAGCTGAATAGTGCATGTCATTTTCAAATCAAATTTTATTTGTCACATACATGTGTTTAGCAGATGTTATTGCGGGTGTAGCGAAATGTTTGTGCTTCTAGCTCCGACAGTGCAGTAATATCTAACCCAATACACACAAAGTAATAGCATATATCCAATACACACAAAACTAGTAAGGAATGGAATTTAAGAATATATACATATATGGACAAGCAATGACAGAGCGGCATGGACTAAGATACAGTAGAATATTATAGAATAGAATACAGTATATACATATGAGATGAGTAGTGCAAGATATATAAACATTATTAAAGTGACTAGTGTTCCATTTCTTAAAGTGGCCAGTGATTTCAATAGGCAGCAGCAGCCTCTAATGTGCTAGTGATGGCTATTTAACAGTCTGATGGCCTTGAGGTAGAAGCTGTTTTTCATTCTCTCGGTCCCAGCTTTGATGCTCCTGTACTGACCTCGTCTTCTGGATGATAGCGGGGTGAACAGGCAGTGGCTCGGGTGGTTGATGTCCTTGATGATCTTTTTGGCCTTCCTGTGGCATCGGGTGCTGTATGTGTCTTGGAGGGCGGGTAGGCAGACCGCACCACCCTCTGGAGAGCCCTGCGGTTGCGGGTGGTGCAGTTGCCGTACCAGGCGGTGATACAGCCCGACAGGATGCTCTCAATTGTGCATCTGTAAAAGTTTCTTCACCACAATGTCTGCGTGGGTGGACCATTTCAGTTTGTCAGTGATGTGTATACCAAGGAACTTGAAGCTTTCCACCTTCTCCACTGCGGTCCGTCGATGTGGTTAGGGGGGTGCACCCTCTGCTGTTTCCTGAAGTCCACGATCATCTCCTTTGTTTTGTTTTGTTGACGTTGAGTGAGAGGTTATTTTCCTGGCACCACACTCCCAGAGCCCTCACCTCCTCCATGTAAGCGGTCTCGTCATTGTTGGTAATCAAGCCTACTACTGTTGTGTCGTCTGCAAACTTGGTGATTGAGATGGAGGCGTGCTTGGCCACGCAGTTATGGGTGAACAGGGAGTACAGGAGGGGGCTGAGCACGCACCCTTGTGGGGCCCCAGTGTTGAGGAGCAGCGAAGTGGAGATGTTGTTTCCTACCTTCACCACCTGGGGGCGGCCCGTCAGGAAGTCCAGGACCCAGTTGCACAGGGCGGGGTTCAGACCCAGGGCCTCGAGCTTAATGATGAGCTTGGAAGGTACTATGGTGTTGAATGCTGAGCTACAGTCAATGAACAGCATTCTTACAGTGGGGAAAAAAAGTATTTATTCAGCCACCAATTGTGCAAGTTCTCCCACTTAAAAAGATGAGAGAGGCCTGTAATATTCATCATAGGTACACGTAAACTATGACAGACAAATTGATATTTTTTTTCTCCAGAAAATCACATTGTAGGATTTTTTATGAATTTATTTGCAAATGATGGTGGAAAATAAGTATTTGGTCACCTACAAACAAGCAAGATTTCTGGCTCTCACAGACCTGTAACTTCTTCTTTAAGAGGCTCCTCTGTCCTCCACTCGTTACCTGTATTAACGGCACCTGTTTGAACTTGTTATCAGTATAAAAGACACCTGTCCACAACCTCAAACAGTCACACTCCAAACTCCACTATGGCCAAGACCAAAGAGCTGTCAAAGGACACCAGAAACAAAATTGTAGACCTGCACCAGGCTGGGAAGACTGAATATGCAATAGGTAAGCAGCTTGGTTTGAAGAAATCAACTGTGGGAGCAATTATTAGGAAATGGAAGACATACAAGACCACTGATAATCTCCCTCGATCTCGGGCTCCACGCAAGATCTCACCCCGTGGGGTCAAAATGATCACAAGAACGGTGAGCAAAAATCCCAGAACCACACAGGGGGACCTAGTGAATGACCTGCAGAGAGCTGGGACCAAAGTAACAAAGCCTACCATCAGTAACACACTACGCCGCCAGGGACTCAAATCCTGCAGTGCCAGACGTGTCCCCCTGCTTAAGCCAGTACATGTCCAGGCCCGTGAAGTTTGCTAGAGTGCATTTGGATGATCCAGAAGAGGATTGGGAGAATGTCATATGGTCAGATGAAACCAAAATATAACATTTTGGTAAAAACTCAACTCGTCGTGTTTGGAGAATACTGAGTTGCATCCAAAGAACACCATACCTACTGTGAATCATGGGGGTGGAAACATCATGCTTTGGGGCTGTTTTTCTGCAAAGGGACCAGGACGACTGATCCGTGTAAAGGAAAGAATGAATGGGGCCATGTATCGTGAGATTTTGAGTGAAAACCTCCTTCCATCAGCAAGGGCATTGAAGATGAAACATGGCTGGGTCTTTCAGCATGACAATGATCCCAAACACACCGCCCGGGCAACGAAGGAGTGGCTTCGTAAGAAGCATTTCAAGGTCCTGGAGTGGCATAGCCAGTCTCCAGATCTCAACCCCATAGAAAATCTTTGGAGGGAGTTGAAAGTCTGTGTTGCCCAGCGACAGCCCCAAAACATCACTGCTCTAGAGGAGATCTGCATGGAGGAATGGGCCAAAATACCAGCAACAGTGTGTGAAAACCTTGTGAAGACTTACAGAAAACATTTGACCTGTGTCATTGCCAACAAAGGGTATATAACAAAGTATTGAGAAACTTTTGTTATTGACCAAATACTTATTTTCCACCATAATTTGCAAATAAATTCATTTTTTAAAATCCTACAATGTGATTTTCAGGATTTTTTTTTCTCATTTTGTCTGTCATAGTTGACGTGTACCTATGATGAAAATTACAGGCCTCTCTCATCTTTTTAAGTGGGAGAACTTGCACAATTGGTGGCTGACTAAATACTTTTTTCCCCCACTGTATATAGGTATTCCTCTTGTCCAGATGGGATAGGGCAGTGTGCAGTGTGATGGCAATTGCATCGTCTGTGGATCTATTGTGGTGGTAAGCAAATTGAAGTGGGTCTAGGGTGACAGGTAAGGCAGAGGTGATATGATCCTTAACTAGTCTCTCAAAGCACTTCATGATGACAGAGGTGAGTGCTACAGGGCGATAATCATTTAGTTCAGTTACCTGAGTGGCACAGTGGTCTAAGGCACTGCATCGCAGTGCTAACTGTGCCACTAGAGATCCTGGTTCGAATCCAGGCTCTGTCGCAGCCGGCCGCGACCGGGAGACTCATGGGCGGCGCACAATTGGCCCAGCGTCGTCCAGGGTAGGGGAGGGAATGGCCGGCAGGGATGTAGCTCAGTTGATAGAGCATGGCGTTTGCAACGCCAGGGTTGTGGGTTCATTTCCCACGGGGGGCCAGTATAAAAAAAATAAATATGTATTCACTAACTGTAAGTCGCTCTGGATAAGAGCGTCTGCTAAATGACTAAAATGTAAATGTAAAAATGTGGCCATCTTGAAGCATGTGGGAACAGCAGACTGGGAAAGGGAGAGATTGAATATGTCCGTAAACACACCAGCCAGCTGGTCTGCGCATGCTCTGAGGACGCGGCTAGGGATGCCGTCTGGGCCAGCAGCCTTGCGGGGGTTAACATGCTTAAATGTCTTACTCACGTCGGCCACTGCGAAGGAGAGGCCACAGTCCTTGGTAGTGGGCCTTGTCGGTGGCACTGTGTTACCCTCAAAGCGGGCGAAGGTGTTTAGCTTGTCTGGAAGTGAGACGTCGGTGTCGGCAAGCTACCCGGAACATATCCTAGTCCGCGTGATCAAAACAATCTTGAAGTGTGGATTCTGATTGGTCAGACCAGCGTTGTATAGTCCTTAGCATGGGTACTTCATATTTGAGTTTCTGCCTATAGGAAGGGAGGAGCAAAATGGAGTCGTGGTCAGATTTGCCAAAAGGAGGGCGGGGGAGGGCCATCCCGGAAGTTCGAATAGCAATGATCGAGGATTTTAGCAGCGCAAGTACAACAGTCGATATGTTGATAGAACTTCGGCAGCCTAGTCCTCAAATTTGCTTTGTTAAAATCCCCAGCTACAATAAATGCAGCCTCAGGATATGTGGTTTCCAGTTTGCATAAAGTCCAGTGAAGTTCTTTGAGGGCCGTCGTGGTATCGGCTTGAGAGTGGATATAAACGGCCATGACTGTAACCAAAGAAAATTCTCTTGGGAGATAATACGGTCGGCATTTGATTGTGAGGTATTCTAGGTCGCGTGAACAAAAGCACTTGAGTTTCTGTATGTTACTACAATTACACCATGAGTTGTTAATCATGAGATATTTATTCCTGTCTGCACGATGAACTGAGAACCCATCTGGCTGGACTGATTTCGACAGAATATCCCCAGAGAGCCATGTTTCCGTGAAACAAAGTATGTTACAGGCCTTGATGTCTCTCTGGAAAGAAATCCTTGCCCGGAGCTCGTCGAGCTTGTTAACCAGAGACTAAACATTAGTGAGTAATATACTTGGAAGCGGTGGGTGGTGTGCGCGCCTCCTAAGTCGAACCAGCAGGCCGCTCCGAGTGCCTCTCCTCCGCCGGCGATGTTTTGGGTCAGCCGCTGGAATCAGTTAAATTGCCCTGGGGAGAGCAAACAAAGGATCTGCTTCGGGAAAGTCGTATTCCTGGTCATAATGCTGGTGAGTTACCGCCGCTCTGATATCCAATAATTTTTCCCGGCTGTATGTAATGATACAAAACACTTTCTGAGCTAATAATGTACAAAATAATACCGCAAAGTTTCCTAAGAGCTAGTCGCGAGGCCGCCATCCTCGTCGGCGCCAGGTACATGATCATCTGCACACACACACATCTGTTCTGTTGGGGCAGACAGGCAGACAGACTACAAAACAGAGGCAGGAAGACTTCAACTCCCATGATCCCTACTGTTACCACTAGACAACAACAACAACAACACACATAAGTTTGTCTTCATTCTCCAAATATTCTTCTGTTAACATACAATATAATTTTCACTGCTTTCGCGCGCGCACACACACACACACACACACACACAGACACCCCCCCCCCCCCCCCCCCCCCCCCCACCCCCCTCAGTGCTGGTCTCCCCTGCTGTGTTTCCCAGGGCTGATCTCCTTTCAGCAGTCACGAAGGGTGTGTGTGTATGTGTGTATCTCCCAAGCAGGGTCTACTCTGATTTCACAGCAGTCAGTTGGTTCAAGGATCAGCCCACCACTGACAGGCCATCACAGGGTATGTGTCTGTGTGTGTGTGTGTGTGTGTGTGTTTGCGTGTGTGCATCCACACCGATCCTAATCTCCAGTCATTCAAACACAGTTCTCCTTAGGGTTTTATCTAACATTAGGATGATCTTTTATTTTTTATGAAATATCCTTGGAATGTTCTCCTAACATTCACTAAAATATTGTGCGCAACATCTGTAACAACCACCACAAAACATTCCCCAAACGTTCTCATTAGGGTTCCAGGTAATGTAATAACAAAATGTAGCAGTAATGTTTTCCCAGCAAACCAAAAAGCCACAGATGGAGGATGAAGACAACACCTGCTCCACTACCTCCATCGGCCGAGCCCAATCTGCCAGAGTCGTCGTCAGCCCCTGAAGAGGCTAGCATGTTAGCATGTCAGGCCATGAGGAGGTTAGCATGGCTACTGCTTCGACTTACACAGCCCTGCTAGCTCACCATCGCCCAGCTCCGCCTCGTCACGGTGTGCATGTCATCACAAGTCAGAATCCACCTGCGGATTTGCCTGCAGTTGACGAATCACCCACACAACCAAAAATGTGAGTGTTCCCCACTACAGTGATCAATGGAAAATCCTGGTGTTTCTCATGGAAGTGGTATGGACAGTTTTATTGGCTGGAATACAGTTCGATCAAGGGACGCTGTTTTCTGTAAAATGTGTAGACATTTTCCCAAGGCCACTATGGAAGGCTCATTTGTTAGAGACGGACATAAGGATTGGAAGCACCTTGGCGAGGCATGCTTCAAACACCAGGCATGCAAACCCCACTCTTTTGCACTGAATAAATGTTAAGGCTAAAGTGCAAGCCATCGCAATCAAAGCCGAGGTAATGTTTTAAATCAACTTAACCACGAGTCCATGGACTATTCATTTGTAGAGAGGAATCGTGATCACGTCAGTGGTTCTGAATATTGTTATGCTATGCGCTAAACAGGTCATAGCATTATGTGGACATAGGGAGAGTGAATTTTTTGAATGTTTTTAATTAATATCCAAATATGATACAAAAATTCAAAATCATCTAGAGCAGCTGCCCAAAAACGCTAGACTAATAAATCCAGCATTAACTGTGTTTATTCAGCAACGGCGTCGGAAAATGGGGGGAGGTCAGGAATTCCTATCCCTTATTAAAGTTTTGGACAGCTGCAGCCCTGACATTTTCCATAACATCAATAGACTACTAAGGGCCATCCCCACCCTTCCTATGACTTAATGTAGTGTTGAGAGACTATTCTCCACTACAGGCTGCATCAAAACATCCATCAGATCTTGCATGCTGACTGCACATATCAACAATTTAACCCTGTTGTCCTTTGAACGGGAACTCTTCGGATTATGATCAAATAATCTCCATCTTCAACACCAAGCCTAGGTGTCTACGCCTTGTGCTGTACAACGTGAAACACGAAAGAAAGGTAAGCCTTATTTACGATTTAACCTAATGTTTTCATGCCTGCCTTGGTAGGCCAGGCCTATATGTGTTAGATTCAAAGTGAGCTATTGTATTCATACCCGTTGTATGATGATTTCATGTTTTCATGGCTGAATGCCTGGAGTAGCGTTTGCTTATTCAAAGTGAGCTATTCATTTCATACCTGCCGTACTGTTCAAGATGTTTTCATATGGAAAAAATTTGCACTTTTGGGCACAATTTGAATGAATGAATGAAACCATGTTCAGGGCTTTCTATTCTTCCTTGCGTCTTTATGCAATAGTGCAATAAGCTGTTTACGCATATTCAAATCCAGTGCCGAGCTGGTGTCCGGCCGATGCGCTGACAATGGTCCTGAATCCACCTGTTGTGCCTGTATTGTGGATGGCTCCTTTGAGTGGGAGTGGTCGATCTGATCTGATAATGTATTGATTATTTCATGAGGTTGGACGGTCGGACTGAACACGTCATCCATTATCTGTATTTTGTGACAGTATCATTTTTCTGATTTTTCACTTGTCTGCTGTTGTACAATCTCTCTCTTGCACTCTCTCTCAATATGTAGGTGATAGACATGTTGTGTATTTCATTGTTTGTTTACTGTCAGAGCAGGACTTGGACAGTCGGCCTGTTTTGTCAGCGGTGTTGTTGTTAAGTGGTTGTGTAGTTGCGCACTAGCGCTGCCTACTTGGTAATAATAACAGCTTGTTTGTCAAGGGACATTTGTTGTGTTTTTGGGTCACATTTGTCCTGTGTTATGCGTTAAATGATGCAATGTGATTGCACACATTTTCACTTCAATATGTCGGGCAGTGGTGTAGTGGAGGTTATACGCAGGTATACACTGTATACCCACTTTTTGTCAGTGGGCATTGCACATACTCACTTCTTAAGGGGCCCCTCAGGGGTGCGTGCTCAGTCCGCTCCTGTACTCCCTGTTCACCCATGACTGCATGGCCAGGCACGACTCCAACACCATCATTAAGTTTGCCGATGACACAACAGTGGTAGGCCTGACGATGAGACAGCCTATAGGGAGGAGGTCAGAGACCTGGCCGTGTGGTGCCAGGATAACAACCTCTCCCTCAACGTGATCAAGACAAAAGGAGATGATTGTGGACTACAGGAAAAAGAGGACCGAGCACGCCCCCATTCTCATCGACGGGGCTGTAGTGGAGCAGGTTGAGAGCTTCAAGTTCCTTGGTGTCCACATCACCAACAAACTATCATGGTCCAAACACACCAAGACAGTCGTGAACAGGGCACGACAAAGCCTATTCCCCCTCAGGAGACTGAAAAGATTTGGCATGGGTCCTCAGATCCTCAAAAAGTTATACAGCTGCACCATCGAGAGCATCCTGACTGGTTGCATCACTGCCTGGTATGGCAACTGCTCGGCCTCCGACCACAAGGCACTACAGAGGGTAGTGCGTACAGCCCAGTACATCACAGGGGCCAAGCTTCCTGCCATCCAGGACCTCTATACCAGGCGGTGTCAGAGGAAGGCCCTAAAAATAGTCAAAGACTCCAGCCACCCTAGTCATAGACTGTTCTCTCTGCTACCGCACGGCAAGCGGTACCGGAGCGTCAGGACTAGGTCCAAAAGGCTTCTTAACAGCTTCTAACCCCAAGCCATAAGACTCCTAAACATCTAATCAAATGGCTACCCAGACTATTTGCATCCCCCCCCCCCCCACCCACCACCTCTTTTACGCTGCTGCTACTCTCTGTTTATTATCTATGCATAGTCACTTTAACTCTACCTACATGCACATATTACCTCAATTACCTCGACTAACCTGTGCCCCCGCACATTGACTCTGTACCAGTACCCCCTGTATATAGCCTTGCTACTGTTATTTGACTACTGCTCTTTAATTGCACCTGTACACAGCCCATTTGTAATTAGCCCACCCAACTACCTCATCCCCATATTGTTATTTATTTTGCTCATTTGCACCCGAGTATCTCTATTTGCACATCATCTTCTGCACATCTATCACTCCAGTGTTAATATTAAATTGTAAATATTTTGCACTATAGCCTATTTATTGCCTTACCTCCATAACTTACTACATTTGCACACACTATATATAGATTTTCTATTGTGTTATTGACTGTATGTTTTGTTTATTCCATATGTAACTCTGTGTTGTTGTTGTTTTTATCGCACTGCTTTGCTTTATCTTGGCCAGGTCGCAGTTGTAAATGAGAACTTGTTCTCAACTGGCTTACCTGGTTAAATAAAGGTTAAATAAATAAATAAATACAGTTTTATTTTTTTTATTTTTTTTTACTTATCTATTTTTTACTTAACACTTATTTTTCTTAAAACTGCATTGTTGGTTAAGGGCTTGTAAGTTAGCATTTCACTGTTGTATTCGGTGCATGTGACAAATACAATTGTATTTTATTTGATGCGTTTTAAGTTGTTAAGTGGAGGTATATGCCCTTTCAATTATGTAGTACAATAAAGAAATCATGCACGAAGTAGCCTACACAAATACAAATCACATGAAATATTAGGCAATATGGGTTTGAAAAGTGTGAGTGTGAAACCATAGCATAGGCCTATATTATTCAGCACCACGGGCAGGTAATGCGGCTTGGCCGGCGCTGGCTGAGCCCGCGAAAGTCGGATCAAAGATTTAAGCACTCCGCTCTGTTCTGACTCCTGATTTCGCAATCACAATGAAAATTGTGCATTTATTTCCATGTTTCATGAGTTCTACAGTTTCGACTCTTTGTTTTGCTTCTCCATAGAAGAGCTTAAGGGACAGGCTATGGGGTTTAGACCAGGGCCCCCGACTCCATCCGGTAGCGATTACCATTTCCCCTATAGATGAAATAGCCACGGCCTACAGAAATCATGTGGCAAAGACTACAGCTTAGAAAAGCTATACAAGAATAGTAATATTAGGGTAGAAATATGTGGCAACCATAGTGTATGGAATTATATGTAGCCTAGGACTTTTTTTGTAACCCATAAATCTCCTCTAGCAAAATGCACAATACAGAGATGAATCAGCAGTGACTAGCATCCAAGCCTTCAGCCGCTGTGAAGTGTAGGAACTCCTTGAGTATCCCGTTGTCATGTAACACACCACCACATAAATCTGTTCCTTTTCTTACCTTTCCGCCTATCTGGTCCTTTAGCCTAACATATCAGCCATAAGGGCTCTGGCCTATTATTTATATTGAACAAAAATATAAATGCAACAGGCAACAATTTCAAAGATTTTATTGAGTTACGGTTCATATAAGGAAATCTGTCAATTGAAATAAATTCATTAGGCCCTAATCTATGGATTTCACATGACTGGGTTATACAGATATACATCTGTTGGTCACAGATACCTTAAATAAAAATAGGGACGTGGATCAGAAAACTAGTCAGTATCTGGTATGACGCCCATTTGCCTCATGCAGCGAGACACATCTCCTTCGCATAAAGTTGATCAGGGTATCTCTGTGCATTCAAATTGCCATCGATAAAATGCAATTGTGATTGTTGTCCATAGCTTATGCCTGCCCATATAATAACCCCACCGCCACCATGGGGCACTCTGTTCACAACGTTGATCAGCAAACCGCTCGCCAACACGACGCTGTCTGCCATCTGCACGGTACAGTTGAAACCGGGAGTCATCCGTGAAGAGCACACTTCTCCAGCGTGCCAGTGGCCATCGAAGGTGAGCATTTGCCCGCCGAACTGCAGTCAGGTCAACACCATGGTGAGGACGACGAGCATGCAGATGAGCTTTCCTGAGACGGTTTCTGACAGTTGTCCGGGTGGCTCATCTCAGACCATCCCGCAGGTGAAGAAGCCAGATGTGGAGATCCTGGGCTGACGTGGTTACATGTGGTCTGCGTACGTGACGCCGGTTGGACGTACTGCCAAATTCTCTAAAATGACGTTGGAGGTGGCTTATGGTAGAGAAATGAACATTCAACTCTCTGGCAACAGCTCTGGTGGACATTCATGCTGTCAGCATGTCAATTGCACGCTCCCTCAAAACTTTAGACATCTGTGGAATTGTGTTGTGTGACAAAATTGCACATTTTGGAGTGGCCTTTTATTGTCCCCAGCACAAGGTGCACCTGTGTAATGATCATGCTGTTTAATCAGATTCTTGATATGCCTAACCTGTCAGGTGGATGGATTATCTTGGCAAAAGATAAATGCTCACTAACAGGGATGTAAATATATTTGTGCACAAAATGTAAGAGAAATAAGCTTTTTGTGCGTATGGAAAATTTCTGGGATCTTTTATTTCAGCTGATGAAACATGGGACCAACACTTTACATGTTGCATTTATATTTTTGTTCAGTGTAATTCTGGATGTCATCTGGATGTATTTCGCATTGCCATGATTGTAGGTCATTCAAAGTAGCCTACATCTGTTTCTCATATAATTTTTCACACAGAGCACCTTTCATTTGCCAGGCAGGTCGTTTGGGAAATGTTTGTCAAAAAGAAAGAATATCCACTTCTCCATGCACCACGACTACACCACTGATGTTTGGGTATTTTTTCTGGAATATGATGGCCAGTCACTTTTACTCAGGCCCAGCCCCACGGCAATTTCTGCCTACATTGTAGAATCATCCGCACAACTGGACAGATTTGGTGTTTTATGGTGTCCCCTACAATGTTCTCACCAGACTGTTTCTACCACTAATGAAACATTCTGGGAACTTTTTAAGAACAGATTAAATGTGTCCTAGAAATGTTCTTGCAACATCAGGCGAATGTTTTATACATACATTCTATAATCATCAGCACGACTAGACAGTTTGTGTGTTATGAGAACCTTTGCCGTGACCTAATGAATGTTCTGGGAACTTTCACAGAACCAATTTTGGTTTGCTGGGTGAAACCCTACCTTCCACTAATGGGTTAAACTCTAGGTGAACTGAGTGGAACGGTTATCCGTCATGTTGGGTTGGGACTGAGACAGAAAACAGTGGGAATTGAACAGATGTCTGCTATAAATGATAACTGAAAAGCAACCGTTTCTGGGATTGGTTCCACTATACCAAATCCCACTCTAAATCTCTCTGCCCCCATCATCCTGTCACCGCCTAGCTACCATCAGTCTTTTTCTATAGGCTTCCACTTTCTATCAACCTAACCCAGGGATGGCCACTGGTCCTGTAGAGCTGCAGTGAGTGCAGGGTTTTGTTCCAGCCCAGCTCTAACACACCCCTTAACCTACACAGTATCCCACATCTCTAATATAGTACCTTCAAGTCATCCATATGACATCTACTCATATCGCCCTATTGTCTGACACTACAAACCAACACTTATAGTGTGTACTGGGGCCCATCAACATTTATCCCAACCCCCAATTTGAAAATACTTTATACTCCTCCCCCCTCAAGGTTTCTTCCTTCCAGGGAGTTTTGCCCTGCCACTGTACAATACTACAGTTTGCACTGGAGCCTGATATGCTATGGAACTGAGCCAGTCTTCCTTGTTTCCCTGGGTCTCTTATAACTGTAACACACAGCCCCTCAGCACTGGCCATGCGCAGACCACAAAGTGTGTCAAGACTTGGGCGGTTGGTATCTTGGCTGTGGTAGCCGACTGGTGATGAAGCACCAACTCTCTTCCTCTCTTTCTTTCTCGTTCCCCCTCTCTTTTTCTTTCCTGTCGTTGACTCTCTCTCTGTGAAAACCGTTGCCGTCAGCAGTTAACTGGAGACGGTGTGCTGTGGCCATCCAGGCAACGTTGACAGAACGTTATAGGAACGTTAGATAGGCCACACAGAGTCTCTCTATAATGTTACAGTAATGTTAGGCTGACATGACAGGCATGCTGGTCTTCTCCAGTTACTGTACAGTGAAGTTCAGGCAAGTCTCCAGTCTCGCCGCTCAGCTCCTTTTCTCTTTCTCTACCCCTCCTTTTCTCCTCCTCTTCTCGCATCTTCTCTCCTTCTTTTCTATTCTCCTCTCTCCTCCTAGCTTGTCCTTCCATGTATCCACCTGTTATACTTCCTGTTCTATTCTAGTCTTGTGTCCTCTCATATTACATTGACATTCTAGTCATTGAGCAGACGCTTTTATCCAGAGTGACTTACAGTTAGTGTAGTGCTTCTACACCTGCATTACTAGCTGTTTGGGGTTTTAGGCTGGGTTTCTGTCCAGCACTTCGAGATATTAGCTGATGTAAGAAGGGCTATATAAAATAAAATTGATTGATTGATTGATAGTCATCTTAAGATAGCTAGGTGAGACAACCCCATATCACAGTCGTTGTAAGTACATTTTTCCTCAATACAGAAATGATCAGCAAAATTAGTGCTAGTAGGAAAAGGGTGGGGGGAGGGGTTGGATAAGACTAAGATGTCTTATTTAAGATACTCTTTTAAGAGGTAAGGTTTAGCATAACAACTCCAGGGTTCCATCCTGGGTTTGCCTGTCCACGTACAGTTGAAGTGGGAAGTTTACATACACCTCAGCCAAATACATTTCAACTCAGTTTTTCACAATTCCTGACATTTAATCCTAGTAAAAATTCCCTGTCTTAGGTCAGTTAGGATCACCACTTTATTTTAAGAATGTGAAATGTCAGAATAATAGTAGAGAGAATTATTTCTTTCAGCTTTTATTTCTTTCATCACATTCCCAGTGGGTCAGAAGTTTATATACACTCAATTAGTATTTGGTAGCATTGCCTTTAAATTGTTTAACTTGGGTCAAACGTTTCGGGTAGCCTTCCACAAGCTTCCCACAATAAGTTGGGTGAATTTTGGTCCATTCCGCCTGACAGAGCTGGGGTAACTGAGTCAGGTTTATAGGCCTCCTTGCTCGCACACACCTTTTCAGTTCTGCCCACAAATGTTCTATAGGATTGAGGTCAGGCCTTTGTGATGGCCACTCCAATACCTTGACTTTGTTGTCCTTAAGCCATTTTGCCACAACTTTGGAAGTATGCTTGGGGTCATTGTCCATTTGGAAGACCCATTTGCGACCAACATTTATCTTCCTGACTGATGTCTTGAGATGTTGCTTCAATATATCCACATCATTTTCCTTCCTCATGACGCCATCTATTTTGTGAAGTGCACCAGTCCCTCCTGCAGCAAAGCACCCCAACAGCATGATGCTGCCACCCCCGTGCTTCACGGTTGGGATGGTGTTCTTCGGCTTGCAAGTCCCCACTTTTTCCTCCAAACATAATGATGGACATTATGGCCAAACAGCTCTATTTGTGTTTCATCAGACCAGAGGATATTTCTCTAAAAAGTACAATCTTTGTCCCTATGTGCAGTTGCAAACCGTAGTCTGGCTTTTTTTTGGCGGTTTTGGAGCAGTGGCTTCTTCCTTGCTGAGCGGCCTTTCAGGTTATGTCGATATAGATACTTTTGTACCTGTTTCCTCCAGCATCTTCACAACGTCCTTTGCTGTTGTTCTGGGATTGATTTGCACTTTTCGCACCAAAGTACGTTCATCTCTAGGAGACAGAACGCGTCACCTTCCTGAGCAGTATGACGGCTGCGTGGTCCCATGGTGTTTATACTTGCGTACTATTGTTTGTACAGATGAACGTGGTACCTTCAGGCGTTTGGAAATTGCTCCCAAGGATGAACCAGTCTTGGCTGATTTCTTTTGATTTTCCCATGATGTCAAACAAAGAGGCACTGAGTTTGAAGGTAGGCCTTGAAATACATCCACAGGTACACCTCCAATTGACTCAAATTATGTCAATTAGCCTATCAGAAGCTTCTAAAGCCATGACATCATTTTCTGGAAATGTCCAAGCTGTTTAAAGGCACAGTCAAATTAGTCTATGTAAACGTATGACCCACTGGAATTGTGAAACAGTGAATTATAAGTGAAATAATCTGTCTGTAAACAACTGTTGGAAAAATTTATTGTGTCACGCACAAAGTAGATGTCCTAACCGACTTGCCAAACCTATAGTTTGTTAACAAGAAATTTGTGGAGTGGTTGAAAAACGAGTTTTAATGACTCCAACCTAAGTATATGTAAACTTCCGACTTCAACTGTATGTCTTACACAGAAATAGACATCTCCACTGTACACAGAGTGACTAACCCACTAAGAGACTTACAATGGAAGAAGTGGAGTACAGTGTGTCTTCTTCCAGGATTTAGTTAGTAATTAGAGGGAAAATACCCAGACAGCCAAGACATCAGTATGTTTTGTGTTGTTTCAAAACACTGATAATAGACTTGTGATGTCTGGGAATGAGAGATATGATGTGTGTGTATGCACGTGTGTGTGCGTGCATGCCTGCGCGCACTTGTCTGCATGTGCGTGTGTGTGCGCATGTGTGTGTATCCCTATCCCCGTGAGAGGAGACGGAGAACAAAGATGAGATTCTGAGACATCAGCAGAGATCCTGTGCCCAGAGGCAAAGCTGCTGTAACAGGAGCCAAGGCCTGTGTACTGCAGGAGCACACAACATCAGAGAGAAAGAGAGAGAGATGGGAAAGAGAGATAGAGAAAGAGAGGGGGGGGGGGAGAACGAGAGGGGCTAAAAGGAGAGAGAGAGAGAGAGAGAGAGAGAGAGAGAGAGGCCGAGAGAGGCAGAGAGAGGCAGATAGAAAGAGAGAGAGAGAAAGAGAAAGAGAAAGATAGAGAGAGAGAGAGAGAGAGAGAGAGAGAGAGAGAGAGAGAGAGAGAGAGAGAGAGAGAGAGAGAGAGAGAGAGAGAGAGAGAGAGAGAGAGAGAGAGGGGGGGTATAGAGAACTCGGAGAAAGGCAAAGAGAGGGAGAAAGGAGAGGTGGAAGTGAAGGGGACAAGAGAAAGGAAAGAGTACAAACACAAGAAGGAGAAGAGAAAATAAAGTGCACTCAATAAAACAAATTAGAAAATGAACAGAGGGAGAGTTGAGTGCACACATACACCACAACAGAGCTACCACTCCATCTTCCTCCACCATCAACCTGACACTACCATTAAGAGTGCATTCTGGCTATCTCTTCTTACAGCTACTACCTAGCGTCATCTTCTCTCCATTGGAAGAGAACTCACTATAGCCATCCATAAGCATTTGGAGCCTAATGTATCAAAGTGCTATATAAATGCAGTTATTCATATTTTAATTACAACTATTACACACAAGGGTCCCATCAACACATAGTACATTGTAACCTTGATTCCCATAATCATTATAAGTTATGTAGAAAGTATAATATATCGTATATTTACATTTTACATTTTAGTCATTTAGCAGACGCTCTTACCCAGAGTGAGTGCATACATTTTTCATACTGGCCTCCCGTGGGAATCAAACCCACAACCCTGGCGTTGCAAGTGCCATGCTCTACCAACTGAGCTACAGGAGGCTACAGGAGGATATGACGTTGTCTACTCTTTCCAAAGCAGATATCCGGTATAGTCTGGCTGTAGGTTAGGTAACATGTTTATTTGTGCTGATTACACGCTTGGCATGTAAGGTCGAAGACACCACTTTCCATGGAAATGCTATTGTTCTGCTTTACTGTAAATAGAGCTGTTTGTCAGGGTTTGTATTGTGCTGTATTATAGGTACAGTGGGGTCCGAAATAAACTACACCCTTGATAACGACGAGCAATAATGACCGTATAAAATACATTATTCAAATACTGAGCTTTATTGTATGCTAAAAGAAATGGGGAAATTATATTATTTTATACCAATACAATTGCTCAGAGTGAAGACATCAAAACTATGAAATAACACATATGGAATCATGTAGTAAACAAAAAAGTGTTAAAGAAATCAAATTATATTTTATATTTGAGATTCTTCAAATAGCCACCCTTTGCCTTGATGACAGCTTTGCACACTCTTGGCTATTTGAAGAATCTCAAATATAAAATATATTTTGATTTGTTTAACACTTTTTTGGTTACTACATGATTCCATATGTGTTATTTCATAGTTTTGATATCTTCCCTATTATTCTACAATGTAGAAAATAGTAAAAATAAAGAAAAACCCTGGAATGAGTAGGTGTGTCTAAACTTTTGACTGGTACTGTATGTGTGGGGTACAGAGATGAGATGGTAATTCAAAAATCATGTTAAACACTATTATTGCACACAGAGTGAGTCTATGCAACTTATTATGTGACTTGTTAAGCACATTTTTACACCTGAACATAATTAGGCTTGCCATAACAAAGGGGTTGAATACTTATTGACAATGTTCCCTCTAAGCTCCCCGAGACTGCCACGCAGAAGAAATATCAGCCCTTGCAGAGAAGCACGAGATTGAACTTCACTCAACTTTCTGGAGTTTTCCCTGTTAGTTAACACTATCAATGTTTCCCTTTACTGTGGGAATTGCGATCGAATCAATGCAATATTAGCCACTTTCAATGCAACATACCAAAACAAAACGAACTATGCAAGAGATTTTCTTGTATGCAGAGAGCATTGATGTAGGATTCTACTACATTGACAGGCCCGACTCAGGCCCATACTCTACACAGACCAGTGCACCATTACCAATCAGAGCTGCAGTATCCCTATATGCAAATAGACCATTGCCATATATGGATCTGTGCCATTCACTTTGACTGTGTTTACAGCACGACTGTGTTTACAGTTTTGAGATCAATGCAAGAGCTGCATGTACATTTGTTCATATTCTTTGCTAGTAAGTGAATTATTAGCCCAGTTATAGAGAATTTGTAGTCAGCAATGGGGGAGTGGTTGCTTCCTACAAGAGCACAAAATGTGTGCATTTCTAGCCATCTTTGAAAAGCAAGTCAGGTAAAGAGCGTTTTTTCTGTCTTAAAGGGGCTGTGTTGTGGGTAACATAATTTGTCTGATTCTCTGTAATAATGGTATGGGAATAGTAATGCATTTTAGTTTGTAAAGTGGTTTCTTGCGTTGCGTCGTGCCTAAGAACAGCCCTTAGCTGTGGTATACTGGCCATATACCACACCTCCTCGGGCCTTATTGCTTAAATAACCTCCTTCCAAACACCTGAACCTAGGAGACAGCATCAAGAAGAGCTAGTCATGACTTACAGTTGTCCTTTAGTTTACCTTTCAAAATGAAAAAAACTGAACAACAATATGTTTTCTTCTTTGCTTTGGCTTGAATATGATTAATTGAATGATTAGTGTATGCTTTCTGTTCACTCATTCAAACTAGAAATGGTTTCTCCAGCATTGAAATTCTTCAATAAAAAGGCTGCCTTGCACAGAGACTGGACCATTGAAGCACTAGGGCCCAATCCCAAATCGTCCCCTAAACCCTGCGCCCTATGCATCTGAGAGGAATTGATAGGCTAGGTGGAAGTTTCACCATATTGCTTATACCAATCAAATCCTCTCAGATCTCTACAAGTGCATATGGGACGATTTGGGATTGGCCCTCAGGGTCCACTTAGGTGATATAGCACTGACCGGACATTTAGTCGTTACAGGAAGTCAGAGGGATATTAACAGGAAGAAGATATTACAGTAGTACTCATACTTGGGCTATGTCCCAATTATCTCTCCTCCATCCCAAAGTGTGCACTTGTTCACTTCCCTTTACTGATTTGAAAGGAATGACTGGTATAAAGAAATTTGGTGTAAACTTCCACTAGTAAATGCCTTCACCAATCCAATGCTTTAAGATTTGTGGGAAGTAGTGAAAGAGTACACACTTAAGCAGAAAGAAGATGGGATGCACCCAGGCCCTTATTCAGGAGGTCCCGACATCTAACAACATTCACTTAGAAATGCATTCTCTTTCGATGTATGATGTAGCCTATTCTGCCTTCAGTTTGACAGGAATATCTAGCGAATAAAGGTATAATTTCAGCTCAACACATTACATTTCTATCTGCAACTTTGTAAACATAAGTTATATGCTCCTGAATAACCTCCAGGAGTTAGTATTTAGGAGTTATTTATGAGTTAGTTTCCAGGTTCTAGAAAGGTGACATGGGAGAAGGTCTAATACACAGGTATGGATTAGTATTTGACTTTTGGACAATTCAGTGATGTTATGTGGGTAAGCATAGGTATCTGTATTTCCTAAACAAGGTCTGCTATAGTAAAACTTTATTTTCATGAAGGTAATGAAGCATCAGAAGTTGGCCCATAAACAGGTAGGTAGACCTATCTAGTAGCCAGCTCAACTTTGGGGCTGTGTCAATATGTTTGAGCAAAGAGAAACTCACTTTCCCACCAACTCTTCATAACCTTCACTTAAAAAATAGCCAAGAAATATCAAAAGAACACCCAAGAGAAAAATATTCCCTTTCGTACACTCAAAATGAGCTGTAAGAAAAAGATAATCCATCATATCGACAGCAGCCATTTTTTTATGGTCAAGAAACGATTCCAAAAGGCAAGATGGAATCATCTCAACTGTGTGTTAACGTGTTGTAGCTAATAGTGTTGTCGTGTCTGTTTCTATTGAGAAAAGTCACCAGAATACGCTCTCTCCATTTCTCCCTCGCTTTCTCTATTTGACTCACCTAATAATACTATTCTCACCTTGACTTTTGAAGCTAGGTCCATGCACTATGGTCCAACCGTTAGTTATGTTTCAATAACTATTCAGCTGTATAACATAATGACATAACTTGCATTAATGTTGTGGGAGGCACAATAATGATGGAAGAAAGTTGTTGTCTCCCTGCCTAGTCAGTCAGTCAACATGTCTGAAAGATGTTTTTTCTATAATAAATCAACTGTAGAGACGACACAATGTTGATTTCATAACTATTATATTGGCCAAGGCCTGTCATCAAACGTTTTCTCACAGACTGACCAGAATATAATGTGTGTTCTTTGTATTGTTAATAAATGTGAAGATACTGAGACACCAACACATTGTATATATTTAAATATATATCTTATAACTCATAGCTAATCAATGTGTGGCTTTTCATTTTTTCCTCGAACTATATATCCCCAAAAAGACTTCAAAACAAGAAAAAAGGAAAAACATGCAACGAAAAATACCTTCATCTCTCGGTCTGTTCATTGTAGACTCATCATGTTTTTTTGTGAGCGGACCTAGGGTGCAAGAAAAAAGGGGGGGAAAAAGAGAAAAGAGAAAATTCAAAAAAGTTTACTGGCAAAAAAAATGCAAAGAAAAAAATCAAAAAAGAAAAGAAGAGCAAAAAAGACAAATCAGCAAGAATTTTTCTTTTCTTTTTAAAAAGAGGACAAAAACAAAACAAAAACGCATCATCACAGACACATTACAAGAAAAGACAACAAACGCTTTTGTCAAGAGAAAAGAAGGAGCCCCTATATCTGAAGATTCAGCACTCCTTCTCACCCGGGAGAAACGGATCAATTAGTTGTCATTGGTTGTTAACTAGTTGTTTATTGGTTGTGCTGCCCTTTCTGAACCCCTGTTTTGTTATTTGTGTTCAAGTTGTGTTTCTGGCTTCAGGGGACCATAGTAAAAATAAATGGAAGGAGAAATAGAGAATGAGGTTCTGTGGTTAGAAAAACAATACCCACCCTTACTTTCACCTTTCCCCCTCAGAACCCCAAAAAGGAACGTCGGGCATAGAGGGGTACCAAAAGGGAGGGGTGGGCCTTGTCAAGACTCCCTCACCCATAACCTACAATAACATGATTAACCCGTTGTTGTGATTCATGAGTAGCGTGACATATTTTCACACAAACACTGATACACTCCTTGCTTTTCCATCTGTCCCTTTCACAGGAGACATGTAAACTGTAGCATGATGTGATGCACTACAGTTCCAACAATGCATTGTACTACAACATAAACAATATGAACACATTAGATTAAAACGTTTTTGGGGTTAAAACACACAACAAAATGATATCTTTATTAGTCAGCCACAATGAAATGAACCTGTAATGATGAGAAATCATGTTAAACATGCGTTAGAAAAACGTGGAAAGGGACAAAGGTATGCAGTGTGTGTGTGTGTGTGGCTTAGACGTAACCCTCAAAGTCATCCCCCCAGTGAATTCGTAATTACATGTATTGCGCACAACAGGCTGTGTGTCAATTAGAAATGACATGTAGCTTGATGCTAGTTAACGGAGTGTTTGCTGTGTGGTGGGTAAAATGCTCATGTAATTCGATCCGCATCTGCCCACCAGCTATTATTGGCAAACGGAGGAGAGGGAGAGAGAGAGAGAGAGGGAGAGAGATAGAGGGAGAAAAAGGAGAGAGAACAGAAAGGGATGCTTCGCTCCTCCCCTCTCCTCCTCTCTTCTCTCCTCCTCTCTTCTTCTCTCTTCTCTTCTTCTCTTCTTCTCTCTTCTCTTCTTCTCTCCCCCATCGGTGAAAGTTGGCTGCTGAGGAACTAATCTTGTGATATGCAAAACAACTATAATAATAATAATAATAACTATCAGGGTAGGGCCAAATAGGAAAGTGGCCTGAGCTAACAGGAAGCACCATCAGCTGCCTAGGAGGGAACCAATGGGCAGGACTCTGATATGCTGACAACCAGGAAGTCTGTCTGTCTGTGTGATTTGTGGACCAATGAAGTTATATGTAACTGCAGTGACAGCTAAAAAATATCCAAATAAATGTCGTTAACTTATTGCAGCCAGGACTCGAAACTGATCTAAGGATAGGATTATGGTTAACTAGAGGTAAATGCTTGGGAAATAAAACTCATTCAAGGAAAACTAATAGGATTATAACTGATGAATGTACTTTGTCCATGGGTTATGGCCTCACATGGTAAAGATATTGGAGGTCTTAGAATGGTTATAGCGTAGGGATAAGTCTTTATATAGACATCCATAAGAGTGTGTGATGGTATGGTTAACTGTGTTGAAATAATCAATCAATTGAACCCATGGTAAAATTGTTTACGAATGTACAACTTTTGGAAAAACCTGCAGAATTGCAACCCTTCATGATGATGGCTGGAAACAGCTGTGCAAATAAAATGCAGCATGTCAACTTGTCTGGCATATCCTGTATGTACGTCATTCAGCATAACAAGATGCCTATTTCTAAACTGTAAAAAGAGAGAAAGATGGATGCACAACAGATGGAAAAGCCCCAGTCAATGAATGCCTCACTCATACAGTCCCCTGTATTTAAGTATCTTACAGTCACTCAGGGTAGTTAAGAGGCGTCATTAGTGTTTACCAAAGCATTTTAGGACATAAAAAGTAGACGGAAAACTTTGGCAGAAGTAATTTTGTGAAGTGCTAAAAACAAGTATAAAATGAAACAATAACAGGGTTTGTTTGTAGGGTAGAGTGTTAGAATGTTATTAGAAACACTTTTGACATCCATCGTGGTACAGTAATTGACAATTGTACAATTTACGGTCCAGTTAATAAAGAAAAACGACCATTGTCCTCTGTTTCATTACAAACCCTTCTCCTCTATGACCTCCCCCTCTTTCTCCTTTACTTTCCTCCAGGTTGTCTAAGTGCAGAACAAACCTGGGTTCAAATACTATTTAAAATCTTTCAAATACTTTAAAGCTCACGAACAGTCAAAATCATGTTTTTCATGAAATTGGATGATATTGGGATGAAACCAGATCAAAGTATGATGATCAAAGTATGCAAAATGACTGATGCTTCTACATTGATAAAGTTTGATCATAAAGTTACTGGTCCCTTCCCCCATGTCAAACACTTGGATTATTAAGGGGCAGGATTATTAAGGGGATAGGGTGACATCACCCTAACTCTCAATTTAATACACTAATGTTAACATGATATTCTCTTACCTAATTTAAATAAGTGCCGCCTTGTAAAAAATTTGACTGTAGGGTGTCAGCAAATACAATTTTAAGTTTACACTATTCATCTATGGCAAAAATACTTATATGTCTCCCCTTTCATCTGTTACTGGTGTTCGCTAGTTACTGGCTAGCTACAGCAGGTCTTCAACCAGCATGGTACAAAAGGGGGGAAGGGTTATTCAAAAACTCTGACGCAGTTGTCAAGTCAACACATCCGTCAGTGCTGCTGTGAACCGCAACACAAGAGACATGCGAAATGGGAGATGTATACAAAAATTAACATAATTGATGCAATTTCAATGTTTGAGTTGCTTTGTGTTTCACCAAATTAGCTTGAGAATATTTTACTGCAACACTGCTCTCTGCATCCAAGTTTCTTGACATAGGCGTTTCAAAGAGCTGTCAGTCAAGGCGAGCTCATGAATAAAAGCTCTGCGCCCGCTCAGCCTGTCTTTTCAAACTTCCTGGTAGTTAGCTATGAGAGAAAAAGTAAATTTTCAATTTTTTGGGGCATTTCTATCCCCCCCAAATATTATGATGATATTTTAGTCACTCAAAAGGCAATTTTACATGGGAATCAGAATGACTGTTCGTGACCTTTAAGCCGTTTGCTCTGGCCTGCCTGGAGTGCCATACGGGTGGGGTTTACCGTATTCTGAGCATTCTATTGGTTCCATAGAGCCAGGCAAGCTCAATAAAGCACAGCTAAAGTATTTGAAATGATTTTGAATAGTATTGAACCCAGGGCTGGTGCAGAGCAGCTCACTGACTGTGAAACAGGTTACGTAACATTTTAATGAAGTTCTACTTCCACCTCTAACCACACACAGCAGCAAGCGCACAGCACCGCAGGCTCTTCCCCCCAGCTATAGCTACAGCTACAGTACGGACCACTCACAGTGTGTGTGTGTGTGTGTGTGTGTGTGTGTGTGTGTACCCGAGTGTGTGTGTGTGTGTGTGTGTGTGTAAGAGAGTCTCAGTCTGTGTGTGTATGAATCCGTTTTTGTGTGTCTGCGTAAACCTGTATGTGTGTGTGTGTGTATGTCAGAGTTGCATGTGTGTACTGACAGTGTGTGCATGGTGTGTGCACGTGCATCTATTAATATGTGCACGCTAGCGACACAGACTAAGAATAAGTATAGTCTAGGTGGTGACAATGTAACCCAGCAGACAGCAGTGTGAGTGGATGGGAGTGTCACTGACAGGCTGTAAGTGAACTAAAAAGATGAATGATGGACGTCGGGTTGAGAGGAGTACAGGGGAGAGTCTGTGTGTGTCTCTCAGTAGTATGAGTAACGTGTTTTGTTTATGATGA
>NW_028159064.1:0-47600 GCF_964263955.1 Coregonus lavaretus | reverse complement strand
ATGGTTAAGTCATTCTGAATTAATCTTCTGTCTCCCTCTCTCTCTATCTCTCTCTCTCTCTCTCTCTCTCTCTCTCTCTCTCTCTCTCTCTCTCTCTCTCTCTCTCATCTCTTCCTCTCTCTCTCTCTCTCTCTCTATCTCTCTCTCTCTCTCTCTCTCTCTCTCTCTCTGCCTCCAGCCTTCCTCCTTCCACTCTCTCGTGTATATGCCGGGAGCATTTCTCAAATCAGTGACCTCTGATGGGAGTCCCTCTAACTGGCAGTGAGGTCTCTGACCTCTGATTCATTCTGTCGCTGTGATGGATAGGCTCTATGTGTGTGTGTTCTCCTCAGCTCAGCCGGAGAGCAGAGGATCTGTCAGACATGCATTACATAAAACATTAGCGTACCTAACAGCTAATGCTTCACAGGATCACACACACACTAGCAGCCCTAAAAATGATTGCTTCACAGGGCCACTGACAGGTGCCTCATGATCTCCCTCTCAGATCAGTGTTTGTGTAAAAGTGTGTGTGTGTGGTTTGTGTGTGTGTGTGTGAGGATATGGTATGGTGCAGCTTTGAGTGTTATGTGGAGTGATGGACAGCCATAGACACTCCTGCCTGTCAAGCAGAACCATTTTCCTCTGTGGCATGCTGAGCATATTGGAAAACAGCTTCTCAGAAATTGGGCCACTTTTTGCATCTAAAACTACTCTCAAAATATACAGAATGGTGAGGTCCTGCCAAAGGAAAATGCATACTTTCTCCACATTCCCCCTATAAACCACTTTCTATCTCACCCTTAGACTCAGTAAAAATTCTAAGAACTCGTTGGCTGAAAGTGTCAAGTATATGGCTCAGGCAATAAAGCTATTCCCCAAACTGCTCCAGAATTAATTGTATGTGTATGCTGCTGCGTATCTCTAATACTCAGAATAAATGCATATGTTAATCTCTGTTTAAGATAAAACAGGAGGGGGCAAATGGGAGAGAGAAACGTGTGGTTGTGTGTACATGTGCGTGTGTCTCTGTGTCTGCCCGTTCGGTGGTGAATTTCATTGTGTGATGAGTGTGTGTGCGTGTGCGTGCATACATGTGTGCGTGCGTGTGTGTGACAGGGCTGAAATGTAACAGCAAAAGAAATCCAGTGAAAAGCGTCCGTATCTCTCAACATGTCATCCCTTTCCCACTGCCCTTGCTACTGTTAACTCAAAACATATCTGCATATATCAGACATAAACCATCAAATCTGATCATTATGAAATGTTTCGAATGTTTTTTGGTCCTGTTCTTATGGCTTACAACATTGTTCTCTAATGTTTTTAGTCCTATTCTAATGTTTTAATGAATGCTGTTTCATATTCATTGTGTTATACATGAAGTAGGCTAAGAAAAGCTAATGATCTTTCGCTTTAGGGCACTACATTTGATAGTCATTCATCAAATCATACCCAATGTCTGCTGATGTCCTAACGCCATTAGACAGTCTGCCTGACTGCTTTCCACAACTCAATTATTCTTAATATTATTTTTTGTCTATGCAGAAAAAGCGTTAGACCAATAAGAGAGAAAAGGCTCCCGTCCTCTGGTAATAGAAGACGTCAGTGACTGGTGTACTGGGGGAAGGGGAGTGCTGAAATTGGTTCCATAATCCTCAGTTTAAATAGCTTCCTCTTCTCAGTCCTTAGTAAAAACTCTCAATGGCTGGACTAAAACGAGCAGCTTTCAGTCAGGGGAAGAAACACAGTTAATACAGTGAAGTTACTGTAGGAAATGTTGACATAAGCTGAACTAAGATTTTAAGAATCCAATGTGGGTGCACTATATCCATTAGCAGGGTAGAGTTAAGTATAATTCAAAGTGTATGGATGGAGGACGGACAGCATGCTGCTGTCACAATAGCAGGAGAGATGGAGATGGAGGAAGAGGGAGGGGAAAATACGGAGGAGGGCGAGAGAATGAGAGAGAGAGAGAGAGAGAGAGAAAGAGAGGAAAAGAGAAATAGAACATAAAGGGAATAGAGGGGAAAGAGAGAGAGGGAGGTCCAATTTTACTCGAAGCAAACTTCATCTGGTGCCAAATAAAACTTTATAGTCCAAAGGGCCTATTTCATATGCTGTAATTTTTCAAGGGTATTTCTCACATTAGATTACTAGCCGTACATCCTATCAGCTGTCATTGTCCAAGTTTATTCATATTGGAGCATCACAGGTTACTGCACCTAATACAGTCACTGGTATATTGGGAGCCAACTCCACTACTCCATATCTGTGCGCGAGTTATCAAGAGGGAGGTCTATTTTCCAGTTTTGCAATGTATGCTGAAGAATAGGAAAATAGTGAACACCAGTTAAATACTGTTCAGTAGGTGTTCATCCATTCAGGTGTGATTCTGCCCAGAAAAGTATATTTCCTGGGCTGGATAAAGGCGCAGTGAGCTGACCCTCTCGTACCATTGTAAAGCCTGATAACAACCGCATAGCAAAACCATTTAAGGTTAAATCTAGCATTTAAAATAAATTTTCATTTGTAATGCTGCAACTGCTTTCCCTACCCACCCTGTAAATGTAAGTCGTTCTGAATTAAACTTTTCCCTTCCTCTCTCTCCCTCTTCACCTCTCTCTCTCTCTCTCTCTCTCTCTCTCTCTCTCTCTCTCTCTCTCTCTCTCTCTCCCTCTTCACCCCTCTCTCTCTCTCTCTCTCTCTCTCTCTCTCTCTCTCTCTCTCTCTCTCTCTCTGTCTCTCTCTCTCTCTCTCTCTCTCTCTCTCTCTCTCTCTCTCTCTCTCTCTCTCTCTCTCTCTCTCTCTCTCTCTGGCTGTGTATCACACCCAGAGCGCTATAAGCTGCACGGCTCAGCCTTTCCCAGCCTAGTCAACAAACTAGGACTATCTGTGGCCATCCAATGTTGGAATAATGTTGCTCACTGCTGAATGTGATTCCACTAAGACTGCTTCACAGTGTTGGGCAGGGTTTGTGTTCAGAACCATAGAGTATATAGAGGAATGTACAGTGTATATGACACTGGGTATTATAGTCTGTAGCTTGTGTATTTCTTGGTGAACTCTTTCGGTGTCCTTTTATCTGAGAACAAAAAGAGACAATAAAAACAAGCAAGGGCACGTCTAATTCTCTGTCGGTAAGACAGTAAGTTCTGTAAATTACATGATCAGCATTAAAGGTGGACTGTTCACACAATGCAGACCTGCTGTTGACTTATTACCTCCTAGAAGGTGAGATTAGCCTCGTTCCCCATCAGTGTGTGCGTGTGTCCATCCGTCTGTTCGTCCGTGTGTGTGTGTGTGTGTGTGTGTGTGTGAGGATGTCTGTAGCGTTGCTCTGTCTGTCTGTCTTGTGTGATTAATGGAGCATGGCGCCAGGCTGAAAGGCAGACTGGGAGGACAAAGCCGATTTTAAATGGACTTGACTTCTACAAAAAGATGTGTGTGTGTGTGTGTGTGTGTTTGTGCGTGCATACACGTGTGTGTGTGCTTGTGCGTGCGTGTGTGCAATTTTAAATGGACGTGATCTTCTACAAAAGCTCTGTCGTGGAACTGGACAATAGGTTAACTCTCCACATAGACAAAGACAGCCTGAATGGTCTTTTGTTCAAATTTCACTGGCTGTTCTAGAAGAAAGCACTGTATAAATTGCTAAATCAGGAACATGTACAGTCTGACAGATTGGTTTTATTTTGTCAACCTAGCTACACACAAGGTTGTAAGGATGCGATGAAGAACCCTGCTGGGTATCATGGTTGGCCATCTATTAAAAGGTCAAGTCAGACAATGAATACTCAGACAATAGTTTACTGTATTGAAACCCTTTGGGGAAATGTGTCCTGTCTACCAGGCATTGCAATACATTACATTCCACAACATCACATTTCGTGTACATGATGAAGACCTCAGTGTGCTGGGTGTCTACTTGGCATGCATGCCTGCACCATGATTCTGTTCAAAGCCATCTAATCATAATGATATAATCCTTAGTCTCTTGTGATTTGTGATAGTCTATTACATTATCATTTCTAAAGGCTTTCCTTTGGGGTATGTGTGTGCATGCGTGCGTACGTGTGTGTGTGGAGGAGGGACTTGTCTGCCCCCATTGTCTGAGGGGTACATGTCACGGTGACAGCACACCTGAGTGACCGTGGCCTCTTCCTGCTCGGATGCACTCCGCAGTATAGTCCTAATGGGATGGCTGTGTGTGGATGTATGTCCAATGTCCATAGACCATGTGGAAGGATAACTGAGTCAACTCTACAACTGCCATTTCATTTACCATTGGCATGTTGGCAGGTTTAGCCTTCACAGGTCACATAACCACTGCAGCTTTGATGTAGTGATGTTAGTCAGCCACTCATCCAGTTCAAACTCCCTATATTATATAGTTGAAGTCGGAAGTTTACATACACTTAGGTTGGAGTCATTAAAACTTGTTTTTCAACCACTCCACAAATTTCTTGTTAACAAACGATAGTTTTTGCAAGTCGGTTAGGACATCTACTTTGTGCATGACACAAGTAATTTTTTCCAACAATTGTTTACAGACAGATTATTTCACTTATAATTCACTGTATCACAATTCCAGTGGGTCAGAAGTTTAAATACACTAAGTTGACTGTGCATTTAAACAGCTTGGAAGATTCCAGAAAATGATGTCATGGCTTTAGAAGCTTCTGATAGGCTAATTGACATCATTTGAGTCAATTGGAGGTGTACCTGTGGATGTATTTCAAGGCCTACCTTCAAACTCAGTGCTTCTTTGCTTGACATCATGGGAAAATGAGAAATCAGCCAAGACCTCAGAAAAATAATTGTAGACCTCCACAAGTCTGGTTCATCCTTGGGAGCAATTTCCAAACGCCTGAAGGTACCACGTTCATCTGTACAAACAATAGTACGCAAGTATAAACACCATGGGACCACGCAGGCGTCATACCGCTCAGGAAGGAGACGTGTTCTATCTCCTAGAGATGAACGTACTTTGGTGCGAAAAGTGCAAATCAATCCCAGAACAACAGCAAAGGACCTTGTGAAGATGCTGGAGGAAACAGGTACATAAGTTTCTATATCCACAGTAAAACGAGTCCTATATCGACATAACCTGAAAGGCTGCTCAGCAAGGATGAAGCCACTGCTCCAAAACCGCCATAAAAAAGCCAGACTACAGTTTGCAACTGTACATGGGGGACAAAGATCATACTTTTTGGAGAAATGTCCTCTGGTCTGATGAAACAAAAATAAAACTGTTTGGCCATAATGACCATTGTTATGTTAGGAGGAAAAGGGCGGTCGCTTGCAAGCCGTAGAACACCATCCCAACCGTGAAGCACGGGGGGTGGCAGCATAATGCTGTGGGGGTGCTTTGCTGCAGGAGGGACTGGTGCACTTCACAATATAGATGGCATCATGAGGAAGGAAAAGTATGTGGATATATTGAAGCAACATCTTAAGACATCAGTCAGGAAGTTAAAGCTTGGTCGCAAATGGGTCTTCCAAATGGACAATGACCCCAAGCATATAATATACTGTAATAATAATATGCCATTTAGCAGACGCTTTTATCCAAAGCGACTACAGTCGTGTGCATACATTTTTACATATGGGTGGTCCCGGGGATCGAACCCACTACCCTGGCGTTATAAGCACCATGCTCTACCAATTGAGCTACAGAGGACCAAAGTTGTGGCAAAATGGCTTAAGGACAACAAAGTCAAGGTATTGGAGTGGCCATCACAAAGCCCTGACCTCAATCCTATAGAACATTTGTGGGCAGAACTGAAAATGTGTGTGCGAGCAAGGAGGCCTACATACCTGACTCAGTTACACCAGTTCTGTCAGGAGGAATGGGCCAATATTCACCCAACTTATTGTGGAAAGCTTGTGGAAGGCTACCCGAAACGTTTGACCCAAGTTAAACAATTTAAAGGCAATGCTACCAAATACTAATTGAGTGTATGTCAACTTCTGACCCACTGGGAATGTGATGAAAGAAATAAAAGCTGAAATAAATCATTCTCTCTACTATTACTTCTTAAAATAAAGTGGTGATCCTAACTGACTTAAGACAGGGGATTTTTCTAGGATTAAATGTCAGGAATTGTGAAAAACAGAGTTTAAATGTATTTGGCTAAGGTGTACCTTCCGACTTCAACTGTATACAAAAGTATATGGACACCCCTTCAAAGTAGTGGATTCGGCTATTTCAGCCACACCCATTGCTGACAGGTGTATAAAATCAAGCACACAGCCATACAATCTCCATAGCCAAACATTGGCAGTAGAATGGCCTTACTGAAGAGCTCAGTGACTTTCAATGTGGCACAGTCATAGGATGCCACCTTTCCAACATGTCAGTTCATCAGATTTCTGCCCTGCTAGAGCTGCCCTGTCAACTGTAAGTGCTGTTATTCTGAAGTGGAAATGTCTAGGAGCACAACGGCTCAGCCGCAAAGTGGTAGGTTCACAAAACGGGACCGCTGGGTGCTGAAGTGCGTAGAGTGAAAAATACATACAGTGCATTCGGAAAGTATTCAGACCCCTTGACTTTTTCCACATTTTGTTACATTACAGCCTTATTCTAAAATTGATTAAATTGTAATTTTCATCTCATCAATCTACACACAATACCCCATAATGACAAAGCAAAAACATGTTTTTAGAGATTTTAGCAAATGTATTAAAAATACAAAACTGAAATATCACATTTACATAAGTATTCAGACCCTTTACTCAGTACTTTGTTGAAGCACTTTTGGCAGCGATTACAGCCTCGAGTCTTCTTGGGTATGACGCTACAAGCTTGGCACACCTGTATTTGGGGAGTTTCTCCCATTCTCAGCAGATCCTCTCAAGCTCTGTCAGGTTGGATGGGGAGTGTCGCTGCACAGCAATTTTCAGGCCTCTCCAGAAATGTTTGATTGGGTTCAAGTCCGGGCTCTGGCTGGGCCACTCAAGGACATTCAGAGACTTGTCCCGAAGCCACTCCTGCGTTGTCTTGGCTGTGTGCTTAGGGTCGTTGTCTTGTTGGAAAGTGAACCTTCGCCCCAGACTAAGGTCTTGAAAGCTCTGGAGCAGGTTTCATCAAGGATCTCTCTGTACTTTGCTCCGTTCATCTTTCCCTCGATCCTGACTGATCTCCCAGTCCCTGCTGCTAAAAAACATCCCCACAGCATGATGCTGCCACCACCATGCTTCACCGTAGGGATGGTGCCAGGTTTCTTCCAGACGTGACGCTTGGCATTCAGGCCAAAGACTTCAATCTTGATTTCATCAGACCAGAGAATCTTGTTTCTCATAGTCTGAAAGTCTTTAGGTGCCTTTTGGCAAACTCCAAGTCTTGTGCCTTTTACTGAGGAGTGGCTTCCGTCTGGCCACTCTACCATAAAGGCCTGATTGGTGGAGTGCTGCAGAGATGGTTGTCCTTCTGGAAGGTTCTCCCATCTCCACAGAGGAACTCTAGAGCTCTGTCAGAGTGACAATCGGGTTCTTGGTCACCTCCCTGACCAAGGCCCTTCTTCCCCGATTGCTCAGTTTGGCCAGGCAGCCAGCTCTAGGAAGAATGATGGAGGCCACTGTGTTCTTGGGGACCTTCAATGCTGCAGAAATGTTTTGGTACCCTTCCCCAGTTCTGTGCCTCGACACAATCCTGTCTCGGAGCTCTACGGACAATTTGTTCGACCTCATGGCTTGGTTTTTGCTCTGACATGCACTGTCAACTGTGGGACCTTATATAGACAGGTGTGTGCCTTTCCAAATCATGTCCAATCAATTGAATTTACCACAGGTGGACTCCAATCAAGTTGTAGAAACATCTCAAGGATGATCAATGGAAACAGGATGCACCTGAGCTCAATTTCGAGTCTCATAGAAAAGGGTCTGAATACTTATGTAAAGAAGGTATTTCTATTTTTAATTTTTATTAAATGTGCAAAAATGTCTAAAAACCTGTTTTTGCTTTGTCATTGTGGGGTATTGTGTGTAGATTGATGAGGAAAATAAGGCTTTAACGTAACAAAATGTGGAAAAAGTCAAGGGGTCTGAATACCTTCCGAATGCACTGTATATATTAGGCAGAACATGGAAGAGGGGAATTAGAAGATCATTTAGTTATATGGTTCAGATAAGGGACCACAGTTACACGTTGCTCTTTTTAACATGAGAGAGGACATGAAATGGCATGAAATGAAATGCAGAACATGACGTTCACTCTGACTGTCCCCTCTAGAGGAGACGGTCTCTGGGTTCAGACATGACACAGGCCTTTGATTTTCACATTAGCACTCTGAGCTGTAGAAGAGAGGAGAGGAGGCTTACCTGTCCACTGTACTGTCTGATGTTCAAATGAACTGCATGGGGAGAGAGTTTCACAGTTGGCTAGGCATGGCTTGGCCAGGAGATACGCACGCACATAGACACCCGCACTCACTCAGACACACACTCACTCAGACACACAATCACTCACGCACACACTCACTCAGACACACACTCACTCAGACACACACACACTCACTCACACACACACTCACGCAGACAAGGGCTAATCTTGGGCTAACCATTGTTAATTTAAGATTGAGCCTTCCTAGATCCCATGCATTAGCGTGAACGCGTGTGCGTGTGGGTGTGTGTGTGTGTGTGTGTGTGCGCGCATGCATACATGTGTGTAGCCATGACTGTCCTCTATGCCTCTAAACTAAATCCCTTAAAGCCAGTTCCAGTGGGAGCACGAAGATGCTAGGCTAGGCTAGTGTTTGGCAGACCTGTCTACTTCATTTAAATGAAAATGAACTTCAATCACTTAGTACTGTCTGTCTGTAGTATGTTAAAGCAGCCTGGGCAACATGCCTTGAATAGAAAGTCATTTGGCTGGATTTAATTGGAATAGAAGTGATAAGGTTGGCTGTTTCAGGTTCTAACGCGTACATTTCCTTAGAAGGTTTTATTGGGAAGATTCTCTTTTTGGGACTTCTGAGGAATAGTGAAAGAGTTTCTGGTGATTATAAAAGCATTTTCTCTGATTTTTCTTCTGAATTTTTCTTAAATGTTTTTGTTGTTTTTGAGATTTTCTTTATAGATCAGAATAATATTGGTAAACTTCATAGTGTATGATAGAAATGCTTTCAACTGTGTGTGGCTATATCTATCAACCATAAATTAACAATAGGCATTGAAGCACTGGTTTATTTCACATTTAATTATTGACAGCTCAATCAAACATCAATCAGATTTGGATGTTTATCTGATGTATTAGCCGGTGGGATATGCCTCATGGGGCTTCTATTGATGCCTCTCTTTTCTCTCCTCTCTCTTCCTCTCTCCTTTCTCCCTTTCACTCTGTACTGTGTCACCTCCTGACCAAAAATCAGTTGAGGACAGCTACAAACTAAAAGCCATTTATAAAATGCAATTACAGACACCCAATACAGGAGGAGTAAAGGGATCCTGTGTGTGTGTGTGTGTGTGTGTGTGTGTGTGTGTGTGTGTGTGTGTGTGTGTGTGTGTGTGTTTGTGTGTGTGTGTGTGTGTGTGTTCGTGGGATCCTGCAACTCCATATTTTTTCCTCTCTTCCAGCTGAGTTATTTGTGTCCTCAACCACTAAATCATATTGATTGGAACTTGTCATGGGTTTGAAATGAGGTCCACTGGGGTCATTGGAAACAGAAATGGCAGTTTATTGGATTATGGGTTTAATTTGATTTCCAACAACGACCGGACCATGCATGTTAATGTAGTAGGCCTCCCCAGAGATTCGATCTCTCTCTCTCTCTCTCTCTCTCTCTCTCTCTCTTCTCTCTCTCTCTCTCTCTCTCTCTCTCTCTCTCTCTCTCTCTCTCTCTCTCTCTCTCTCTCTCTCTCTCTCTCTCTCTCTCTCTCTCCCTCCCTCTCTCTCTCCCACTCTCTCTCTACCTCTCTCTCCCTTTACCCCCCCCCCTCTCGCTCTCTCTCTTTACCTCTCTCTCTCTCTCTTTACCCCCCCCCCCTCTCTCTCTCTCTCTCTCTCTCTCATCTCTCTCTCTACCTGACTCCTGAAACCCTCTTTCTACCTCACAGATGAAATCTTAATTCTACCTGCTATAAATCTCATACAGGGTTCTCCTGTGCTTCTTATTGCAGATTATTTACAAGTTAGCTCCCTCTCTGCCTGTAAGAGAAAGGTTCTAGGAATATATGCCATTTCAGGCTACTAAATAACTAATCACTTTTCTCCATTCCATGATGCAGGTGTGTGTTTCATTTCACTTTATTGACCCAACAACTTTCTCAATTTTTTTTCTGTCTGCTTCAAGGGAGGGACATTTATTTTAAGTTCAGTATAACAAATGATCTGTCTTGCTCTCTTTGACTTCTGTGGGCACTGTAGAAATAATTCCAAGCTGTTTTGCAATGGCGTTGTGTTTCTGAAAGATCAGCTGAATGTGTTGCTGTAGTAGAATGCACTTCAGGCCCATCCTCTTTGTCCTCCTGGGACTAACATGCTTTGTGGACTATAAATTATACTGTCTTTCTACTGGTGTGTGTGTATGTGTGTATGTGTGTATGTATGTGTGTGTGTGTGTGTGTGTGTGCACATTTATGTGTTTATGCCTATTCAATAGCAACTAAGTGTGCACACACACACTGGTGGCAGACAGTGTTGCTATTGAATAGGCTGTTCTTTCATTGGAAGACACATTTCTTTGTGAATGGGGGACCTCATGACTTTGTAGTGCTCTTGCTTGTTAGTATGGGAATCAGACTCCAATGTGACACATTTACTTTGAATTGTGGGTTAATCTGCCCTCTATCACCTTCAAGGGCTTAATCTGGGTCCAGGAAACTGCCTACAAGGTCCAATGTAACCCATTTTAACCCAGTTAAATAAGAAATCTAAATGTACTACTGTATGACATGCTAATCTCCATTAGAGGTCTTCACAGATCCACCTGTACCCGAATACCCCGAGACCCGATCCGGGACACGAGCAGGTCCGGATCAAGAATTCTAAATAATGTCACAGGTCTATGCGGAACGGGTCTAGTTATCCTCGGGTCCATTCGGAATGGGTCTCTATATTAAAAAATAATATTTATGCTTATCGTGTCCGGGTGGGAAAGCCCCAGGTCCATTTCGGAACAGGTCCAACTTTTTGGACCCGTGAAGACCTCTACTCTCCCTGTCCTATAAGAGGAGATAATTTAGCGTTATGTTAATCAGATAATTAAATGTGTTAGATATCGTTGCCTACACCGTTCCTGTGACAGAATCAATTGATAATGAAATACATTTCAATATGAGTGTGTGTTTGCATAATTCTGTTGAAACGTGAGTAAATGACATGTTGCTTGTTTCTTCGCTGCGTCGAGGTCTCTCTCAAACTGATCATTATAAATGATAGAACTAATCATTATAATACCATAACATAATGTATTATACACCAGATATTTATATTTGTACAGTGAATAATTGAATGTGCTTATAAAACCTTTACTTAATAATGCATGCATTACTTAAGACGACTTATAGAGGAGAAGTGGGCACTTTAGACGCAATTGGGGAGATGGTGGTGGCAGTGACGGAGGGAGGGAGGGAGGGAGGGAGGGAGGGAGGGAGGGAGGGAGGGAGGGAGGGAGGGAGGGAGGGTGAGGCATTGCTGCTCTACCTACTTTACAAACTGAAAATCTCATTAAGTGTGACACTGAAGATTAGTTGAGAGGGACCAAATTGGAGAGAAAAGGAGCTCACAAAGGGTTGCCAGCTCTGTGCTGCCAGCGAGGGGAGGAAGAGGATGAGACTTTAGCTTTGTTTGCCTTCATTAATTCTGCATTGGAGCGAGCGGCTCTGAGGAGGGAAAACGCTTGCAGTCACTGATCAGAACAGGCTATGAGGATATGACAGGCGAACAGGTGCCCTCTCTTTCCTCCGAGGGAACACTCTCCCCCCTTTAACTCTCCTCCTCAGGTCTTTAATTGGGGTGAATTTGCCATCGGGCCATCTGCGTGATGACAACATAAAGCCAGCTTTGATTTATGAAGCCTCAAGATGTATTAGAATCAGGATTCTAGAAGACAAACAAACATCAGTGTGTGTCTGGGTATTAGAATCAAGATTTAAACACAAACTATTCACAAAATTCTGTCTGGTTATAGATGTTCATTAAAATGATCTGTAAGTCAGTGGTGCTATAGGATACCACTGTACTTTACCTAACTGATCACTGCTGTGGTACATTGTACACAAGATGTCTGTAAATGTACTTTCCATCACTCAATCAATGTAATTATAGATGTAAACTCTGAAAATGGAAGGTTAGACTTCAATTATGCCTGAGCCAAACAGCAGAAGAAGATGAGAGAGTTGTTGACAAACAGACGGTATGTTGTATGAGGAGGAGGTCAGGTCATATACAACACTGTAAATGTGTATGGTTATGGTTAGAGAGGTCTTATCTGATTGGGACTGGGTTTTATATAGAAAGTACAGGAAAAAAATTATTTAACCGTTATTTGACTAGGCAAGTCAGTCAAGACACCACAACACTACATAAAGAGAGACCTAAGACAACAACACAGCATGGCAGCAACACATGACAACACAGCATGGCAGCAACACATGACAACACAGCATGGTAGCAACACATGACAACAACACGGTAGCAACACAACATGGCAGCAGCACAACATGGTAGCAGCACAAAACAAGGTAAAACATTATTGGGCACTGACAACAGCATACAGTGCCTGCGGAAAGTATTCAGACCCTTTGACTTTTTCCACATTTTGTTACGTTACAGCCTTATTCTAAAATGGATTAAATAAATACAATTTATCATGCAATCTACACAAATTACCCCATAATGACAAAGCGAAAACAGGTTTTTAGAAATGTTAGCAAAAAAAACCAATAGAAATACCTTATTTACATAAGTATTCAGACCCTTTGCTATGAGACTCGAAATTGAGCTCAGGTGCATCCTCTTTCCATTGATCATCCTTGAGATGTTTCTACAACTTGATTGGAGTCCACCTGTGGTAAATTCAATTGATTGGACATGATTTGGAAAGGCACACACCTGTCTATATAAGGTCCCACAGTTGACAGTGCAAAAAGCAAGCCATGAGGTCGAAGGAATTGTCCGTAGAGCTCCGAGACAGGATTGTGTCGAGGCACAGATCTGGGGAAGGGTACCAAAGAATGTCTGCAGCAATGAAGGTCCCCAAGAACACAGTGGCCTCCATCATTCTTAAATGGAAGAAGTTTGGAACCACCAAGACTCTTCCTAGAGCTGGCCGCCCAGCCAAACTGAGCAATCGGGGGAGAAGGGTCTTGGTCAGGGAGGTGACCAAGAACCCGATGGTCCCTCTGATGGTCTATCACCTATGTGGAGATAGGAGAACCTTCCAGAAGGACAACCATCTCTGCAGCACTCCACCAATCAGGCCTTTATGGTAGAGTGGCCAGACGGAAGCCACTCCTCAGTAAAAGGCACATAACAGCCCGCTTGGAGTTTGCCAAAAGGCACCTAAAGACTCTCAGAAACAAGATTCTCTGGTCTGATGAAACCAAGATTGAACTCTTTGGCCTGAATACCAAGTGTCACGTCCGGAGGAAACATGGAACCATCTCTACGGTGACATGGTGGTGGCAGCATCATGCTGTGGGGAGGTTTTTCAGCTGCAGGGACTGGGAGACTAGTCAGGATCGAGGCAAAGATGAACGGAGCAAAGTACAGAGAGATCCTTGATGAAACCTGTTCTAGAGTGTTCAGGACCTCAGACTGGGGCGAAGGTTCACCTTCCAACAGGACAACGACCCTAAGCACACAGCCAAGACAATGCAGGAGTGGCTTCGGGACAAGTCTCTGACAGAGCTTGAGAGGATCTGCAGAGAAGAATGAGAGAAACTCCCCAAATACAGGTGTGCCAAGCTTGTAGCGTCATACCCAAGAAGACTCGAGGCTGTAATTGCTGCCAAAGGTGCCTCAACAAAGTTCTGAGTAAAGGGTCTGAATACTTATACATTTTCAAATATGTATTAAAGGGGTCTGAATACTTTCTGAATGCACTGTACCTACATCGTTGTTGAATATTTATTATTGAAAATATATTTATTTAATGATAAGAAATGTGATTCTTGGGTTTCATGCCAATAATTTGTCTCTCATTTTGGAATAGAGACCGTGTATAAAGGATAAGGTACTTACTAGTTACATCCCTTTGAATGATCCTATAGGGGCTAGATTCAATCCGTATCGCGGAAGATCCGCGTTATAGCACTATTATCGTTTAAAGGCAATGTTTCTGTCACGGATTCTGCCGAGGCTGCTCCTCCTCCTTGCTCGGGCAGGCTTCGGCGTTCGTCGTCCCCGGAGTTCTAGCTACTGCCGATCGATGTTTTCGGTGTTTGTCTTGTGTTGTCTAGTTTATACACCTGTTGCTTATTAGTGTTGATTGTGTAGCATATATGTTCCCTTGTTTTATGTTTGGCCTTTGTGTGTTATTGTGTATTGTCTCGTTGATGTTTGGCATAGCTATTTTGCCTCATTACGCACAGGGTGTTTTTCCCTCCAGTGTTTTGGAGACTTTTGTTTGTGCGTTTGCATTCAGTAAAGTAGTCATCCTGATTCTCTGTGTCCTGCGTCTGACTTCACTTGCCGCGTACACATCACCCTTTTGACAGTTTCCGCGTTTGCGGAGACCACATTCATGGTAAGAGCTGCATACAGATGTAGGATCTTAATTTGATCACCCTGTTGCAGGATAACTTTCCTGCAATGCAAGAAATGTACAACTTGAAGTGTATTTGAGGTTTAAAAAGGCTTCTGAAGTTTGTAATTTCCACTTTGACAATTTTTACTTGATTTTCCCTCACAAAAAATTTATCAACCCATACAAAAATGTCCATTAATTATAATCCACATACTAATACAAGTTTCCTGTTGCGGCAGGGTTATTTTCCTGCTGAAGCAAACTGGCTCAAATTAATATCCTACATCTGTATGTCGGCTCAATCGAAGATTACCTTTAAATGTCAATCTTGCTATAGCGCAGCTCTTCCGCGATATGGATTGAATCTAGGCCTTGGACTATGAAGACTATGAGCCGAAAAAAAGGAATAGATTGAATACAAAAGCTCACAGCAAATGCCCCTATTGTGTGAATATTTGTTATAGATACCAATATAAAGCACAACAATGACGGAAGTGAACAAACAGGTAGTAAATGCCGTTTAGAGTGTGGTTAGTTAGTTGGAGCTCCAGGCCCCTGATCACCTTAAAACACTGGTCTCTGCTCCATTTCCTTCACTGTGTTTCTGGGACTGTGCTTTTCTGTCACATTACCTACTTACCGATGCCATAGGGAGCCTATGGTCACTTTACACATATATGCACACACACACACACACATTCTCTCATCCACATGCACGCACACACACACACACACACACACACACACACACACAGTCTGCTTTAATGGTGCGTCTAATAGCCTTCTTACAAGACCATTAGGCAGTTCTAGTGCATGGCCTCCATGTGATATTACAGCACTGCTTAACAGCTGTCTAGCTCTCTGCAGGGCCGGCTCTATTCGCCAGCACCACTGGTTTCAGCCCAAGGCAAGCATACTGCGTAATGTTAGTAATGACTCTGTTTTATGGCCTGGTTCTATACTTATAGTAGGGGAATAGAGGAGAGGATTCCAACTGTGTGAGCCAATATACAGTCAGATGTATAGTGTTTGATAAAAATCAAGAAAAACATAAATATATACAGTACCAGTCAAATGTTTGGACACACCTACTCATTCATTAGTTTTTCTTTATTTTTACTATTTTTTACATTGTAGAATAATAGTGAAGACATCAAAACTATGAAATAACACATATGGAATCATGTAGTAACCAAAAAAGTGTTAAACAAATAAAAATATATTTTATATTTGAGATTCTTCAAATAGCCCCCATTTGCCTTGATGACAGATTTGCACACTCTTGGCATTCTCTCAACCAGCTTCACCTGGAATGCTTTTCCAACAGTCTTGAAGGAGTTCCCACATATGCTGACCACTAGTTACTGCTTTTCCTTCACTCTGTCGTCCGACTCATCCCAAACCATCTCAATTGGGTTGAGGTCGGGGGATTGTGGAGGCCAGGTCATCTGATGCAGCACTCCATCACTCTCCTTCTTGGTCAAATAGCACTTACACAGCCTGGAGGTGTGTTGGGTAATTGTCCTGTTGAAAAACAAATGATAGTCCCACTAAGCCCACACCAGATGGGATGGCGTATCACTGCAGAATGCTGTGGTAGACATGCTAGTTAAGTCAATTCTAAATAAATCACAGACAGTGTCACCAGCAAAGCACCCTCACACCATAACACCTCCTCCTCCATGCTTTACGGTGGGAACTACACATGCGGAGATCATCCGTTCACCCACACCGCGTCTCACAAAGACACGGCGGTTGGAACCAAAAATCTCAAATTTGGGCTCCAGACCAAAGGACACATTTCCACCAGTCTAATGTCCATTGCTCGTTTTTCTTGGCCCAAGCAGGTCTCTTCTTCTTATTGGTGTCCTAGAGTAGTGATTTCTTTGCAGCAATTTGACCATGAAGGCCTGATTCACACAGTCCCGTCTGAACAGTTGATGTTGAGATGTGTCTGTGACTTGAACTCTGTGAAGCATTTATATGGGCTGCAATTTCTGAGGCTGGTAACTCTAATGAACTTATCCTCTGCAGCAGAGGTAACTCTGGGTCTTCCATTCCTGTGGCGGTCCTCATGAGAGCCAGTTTCATCATAGCGCTTGATGGTTTTTGCGACTGCACTTGAAGAAACTTTAAAAGTTCTTGAAATGTTCCGTATTGACTGACCTTCATGTCTTAAAGTAATGATGGACTGTCGTTTTTCTTTGCTTATTTGAGCTGTTCTTGCCATAATATGGACTTGGTCTTTTACCAAATAGGGCTATCCCCCCCTACCTTGTCACACCACAATTGATTGTCTCAAACGCATTACGAAGGAAAGAAATTCCACAAATTAACTTTAAGAAGGCACACTTGTTAATTGAAATGCATTCCAGGTGACTACCTCATGTAGCGGGTTGAGAGAATGCCAAGAGTGTGCAAAGCTGTCATCAAGGCAAAGGGTGGCTACTTTGAAGAATCTCGAATATAAAATATATTTTGATTTGTTTAACACGTTTTTGGTTACTACATGATTCCATATGTGTTATTTCATAGTTTTGATGTCTTCACTATTATTATACAATGTAAAAAAGAAAGAAAAAAGAAAGAAAAACCCTTGAATGAGTAGGTGTGTCCACATTTTTGACTGGTATTGTATATATAGATAGTTTAGTGCCTGAAATCAGGGACTGTCAGTTCATGATGCCCTTATTGCGTGGGTTCTGACTTTATATATAGCAAAAAGACTTCCAGGACCTCTATACCAGGCGGTGTCAGAGGAAGGCCCTCAAAATTGTCAAAGACTCCAGTCACCCTAGTCATAGACTGTTCTCTCTGCTACCGCACGGCAAGCGATACCGGAGTGCCAAGTCTAGGTCCAAAAGACTTCTCAACAGCTTCTACCCCCAAGCCATAAGACTCCTGAACAGCTAATCATGGCTACCCGGACTATTTGCACTGCCCCCCCACCCCATCCTTTTCACGCTGCTGCTACTCTGTTAAGTATTTATGCATAGTCACTTTAACTCTACCCACATGTACATATTGCCTCAACTGCCTCAACTGGCCGGTGCCCCCGCACGTTTACTATGCAACGGTACCCCCCTGTATATATAGCCTCCCTACTGTCACTTTATTCTATTGTATATATAGCCTCCCTACTGTCACTTTATTTTTTACTTCTGCTCTTTTTTTCTCAACACTTTTTTGTTGTTGTTTTATTCTTACTTTTTTGTTTAAAATAAATGCACTGTTGGTTAAGGGCTGTAAGTAAGCATTTCACTGTAATGTCTGCACCTGTTGTATTCGGCGCATGTGACCAATAAAATTTGATTTGATTTGATTTGATTTGATTTGATTTGACTTGCTTTAAAGAGGTTGGCAGTAGTGATATTGATTCAAAACAAAAGAGTGTTGTCGTTATATTGTAAGAAAGAACTACAGCTTCAACACATTTCCATTGCATTCAAGTATGACAAAAAAAATGCTACAATAAAAAATATATATATACAGTGGGGAGAACAAGTATTTGATACACTGCCGATTTTGCAGGTTTTCCTACTTACAAAGCATGTAGAGGTCTGTAATTTTTATCATAGGTACACTTCAACTGTGAGAGACGGAATCTAAAACAAAAATCCAGAAAATCACATTGTATGATTTTTAAGTAATTAATTTGCATTTTATTGCATGACATAAGTATTTGATACATCAGAAAAGCAGAACTTAATATTTGGTACAGAAACCTTTGTTTGCAATTACAGAGATCATACGTTTCCTGTAGGTCTTGACCAGGTTTGCACACACTGCAGCAGGGATTTTGGCCCACTCCTCCATACAGACCTTTTCCAGATCCTTCAGGTTTAAGGGCTGTCGCTGGGCAATACAGACTTTCAGCTCCCTCCAAAGATTTTCTATTGGGTTCAGGTCTGGAGACTGGCTAGGCCACTCCAGGACCTTGAGATGCTTCTTACGGAGCCACTCCTTAGTTGCCCTGGCTGTGTGTTTCGGGTTGTTGTCATGCTGGAAGACCCAGCCACAACCCATCTTCAATGCTCTTACTGAGGGAAGGAGGTTGTTGGCCAAGATCTCACGATACATGGCCCCATCCATCCTCCCCTCAATACGGTGCAGTCGTCCTGTTCCCTTTGCAGAAAAGCATCCCCAAAGAATGATGTTTCCACCTCCATGCTTCACGGTTGGGATGGTGTTCTTGGGGTTGTACTCATCCTTCTTCTTCCTCCAAACACGGCGAGTGGAGTTTAGACCAAAAAGCTATATTTTTGTCTCATCAGACCACATGACCTTCTCCCATTCCTCCTCTGGATCATCCAGATGGTCATTGGCAAACTTCAGACGGGCCTGGACATGCGCTGGCTTGAGCAGGGGGACCTTGCGTGCGCTACAGGATTTTAATCCATGACGGTGTAGTGTGTTACTAATGGTTTTCTTTGAGACTGTTGTCCCAGCTCTCTTCAGGTCATTGACCAGGTCCTGCCGTGTAGTTCTGGGCTGATCCCACACCTTCCTCATGATCATTGATGCCCCACAAGGTGAGATCTTGCATGGAGCCCCAGACCGAGGATGATTGACCGTCATCTTGAACTTCTTCCATTTTCTAATAATTGCGCCAACAGTTGTTGCCTTCTCACCAAGCTGCTTGCCTATTGTCCTGTAGCCCATCCCAGCATTGTGCAGGTCTACCATTTTATCCCTGATGTCCTTACACAGCTCTCTGGTATTGGCCATTGTGGAGAGGTTGGAGTCTGTTTGATTGAGTGTGTGGACAGGTGTCTTTTATACAGGTAACGAGTTCAAACAGGTGCAGTTAATACAGGTAATGAGTGGAGAACAGGAGGGCTTCTTAAAGAAAAACTAACAGGTCTGTGAGAGCCGGAATTCTTACTGGTTGGTAGGTGATCAAATACATATGTCATGCAATAAAATGCAAATTAATAACTTAAAAATCATACAATGTGATTTTCTGGATTTTTGTTTTAGATTCCGTCTATCACAGTTGAAGTGTACCTATGATAAAATTTACAGACCTCTACATGCTTTGTAAGTAGGAAAACCTGTAAAATAGGCAGTGTATCAAATACTTGTTCTCCCCACTGTATATTTAAATGTATACAAGGCTGCAAAGGATGTAGGTAGCTATAAGTATTGTCTGGTGAAGGGTCCGTTTCTCATTAGTTACAGCTGGTCAATCAATACTAAAGGAGGATTTTATACTCTCTGATAATGCTTTACTCAATTGGAGGTTAACTGTATGTATTCGCAGGGTCACTCCTCCGCTGTCCTCCCTCCTTCTCTCTCCTGCTTATAGAACTGTCGACTCTCCCTTTCTTTCTGTCCCCTTTCTCCATCATCTTTCATAAGGGCTCTTTTCATTCAACCCATTATAGTCTGCCTGCCTTCATTCTTCCTCTAGAATTACATATCAAGAAAAGCTTTGCAGTTCCTTTACCATGGATATGATTGGAAGTTTTCAATAGGAGCTAAGTCGAACGTAGGAAGCTCATCTCTTCTCCAATCTTTTGTCTACTGTCTTTTGCAAAAGTAGACTAAATTAGATTTTCTGTAGGTGGTTGATTTCTACCAGTCTAAAATGGGTTGTGTGAAAAATATAGACCATATAAATGTATTGTAGTGTTTCATTATGGTATACAGATGTAGGATCTTAATTTGATCACTCTTTTGTTTCCTGCACAGAAGGAAATGCAAACTTGTGGTGTATTCAAGGTTTAAAAGGCTTTTAAAGTTTGTATTTCCAATTTAAAATGTCAGACATGATTTGCCCTAACGAAAAATGTATCAACCCTTACAACAAATGTCCATTAATTATAATCCGCATAATAATTCATATTATTTTCCTGCTGTAGCAAACTGGCTCAAATTAAGATCCTACATCTGTATGTTAAGTATGAGTAATACCTTCACTTTTCTGGCAGACTTACCTTTAGTATGACACCTTTGTACTGCAGTGAATTGTCAGAGCTCAAACTACGATTAATGTTCTGTTAATGAACTTTACGCCTAGTGAAACCTACTAATCAGTATTAAAGATGTGGCAATAATATTAATAATTGCGAAATTAGCCTATCATGTTAATTATTCAATGTTGTTAGTTTACATTAATTTGATCATATACTCTCATACTCATCGTTAATCAAATCAAATCAAATCAAATTGTATTTGCCACATGCGCCGAATACAACAGGTGTAGACATTACAGTGAAATGCTTACTTACAAGCCCTTAACCAACAATGCATTTTTTAAGATAAAAAAATTAAGTGTTAAGTAAAAAAAATTAAAGCAAATAACTAAAGAGCAGTAGTAAAATAAAATAACAGTAGGGAGGCTACATACAGGGGGGTACCGGTTCAGAGTCAATGTGCGGGGGCACCGGCTAGTCGAGGTAATTGAGGTAATATGTACATATGGGTAGAGTTAAAGTGACTATGCATAAATAATAGACAATGTAGCAGCAGTGGAAAAGAGGGGGGTGGGGGTGGGGGGGCAGTGCAAATAGTCCGGGTAGCAATGATTAGCTGTTTAGGAGTCTTATGGCTTGGGGGTAGAAGCTGTTGAGAAGCCTTTTGGACCTAGACTTGGCGCTCTGGTTCCGCTTGCCGTGCGGTAGCAGAGAGAACAGTCTATGACTACGATGGCTGAAGTCTTTGACAATTTTGAGGGCCTTCCTCTGACACCGCCTGGTATAGAGGTCCTGGATGGCAGCAAGCTTGGCCGCAGTGATGTACTGGGCAATACGTACTACCCTCTGTAGTGCCTTGCGGTCGGAGGCCGAGCAGTTGCCATACCAGGCGGTGATGCAACCAGTCAGGATGCGCTCGATGGTGCAGCTGTAGAATATTTTGAGGATCTGAGGACCCATGCCAAAAAAATGTCAGTCTCCTGAGGGGGAATAGGCTTTGTCGTGCCCTCTTCATGACTGTCTTGGTGTGTTTGACCATGATATTTTGTTGGTGATGTGGACACCAAGGAACTTGAAGCGCTCAATCTGTTCCACTACAGCCCTGTCGATGAGAATGGGGGCGTGCTCAGTCCTCTTTTCTTTCCTGTAGTCCACAATCATCTCCTTTGTCTTGATCATATTGAGGGAGAGGTTGTTATCCTGGCACCAGACGGCCAGGTCTCGGACCTCCTCCCTATAGGCTGTCTCATCGTTGTCAGTGATCAGGTCTACAACTTTTGTGTTGTCAGCAAACTTAATGATGGTGTTGGAGTCATGCCTGGCCATGCAGTCATGGGTGAACAGCGAGTACAGGAGGGGACTGAGCACGCACCCCTGAGGGGCCCCCGTGGTGAGGATCAGCGTGGCAGATGTGTTGTTACCTACCCTTACCACCCGGGGGCGGCCCGTCAGGAAGTCCAGGATCCAGTTGCAGAGGGAGGTGTTTAGTCCCAGGATCCTTAGCTTAGTGATGAGCTTTGAGGGCACTATGGTGTTGAACACTGAGCTGTAGTCAATGAACAGCATTCTCACGTAGGTGTTCCTCTTGTCCAGGTGGGAAAGGGCAGTGTGGAGTGCAATAGAGATTGCATCATCTGTGGATCTGTTGGGGCGGTATGCAAATTGGAGTGGGTCTAGGGTTTCTGGGATAACGGTGTTGATGTGAGCCATGACCAGCCTTTCAAAGCACTTCATGGCTACAGACGTGAGTGCTACGGGTCGGTAGTCATTTGGGCAGGTTATCTTAGTGTCCTTGGGCACAGGGACTATGGTGGTCTGCTTGAAACATGTTGGTATTACAGACTCAGTCAGGGACATGTTGAAAATATCAGTGAAGACACTTGCCAGTTGGTCAGCAAATGCTCGGAGTACACGTCCTGGTAATCCGTCTGGCCCTGCAGCCTTGTGAATGTTGACCTGCTTAAAAGTCTTACTCACATCGGCTACGGAGAGTGTGATCACATAGTCATCCAGAACAGCTGGTGCTCTCATGCATGCTTCAGTGTTGCTTGCCTCGAAGCGAGCATAGAAGTGATTTAGCTCATCTGGTAGGCTTGTGTCACTGGGCAGCTTGCGGCTGTGCTTCCTTTTATAGTCTGTAATAGTTTACAAGCCCTGCCACATCCGACGAGTGTCAGAGCCGGTGTAGTACGATTCAATCTTAGTCTGGTATTGACTCTTTGCCTGTTTGATGGTTCGTCTGAGGGCATAGCGGGATTTCTTATAAGCGTCCGGGTTAGAGTCCCGCTCCTTGAAAGCGGCAGCTCTACCCTTTAGCTCAGTGTGGATGTTGCCTGTAATCCATGGCTTCTGATTGGGGTATGTATGTACGGTCAATGTGGGGACGAAGTCATCGATGCAATTATTGATGAAGCCAGTGACTGATGTGGTGTACTCCTCAATGCTATCTGAAGAATCCCGGAACATATTCCAGTCTGTGCTAGAAAAACAGTCCTGTAGCTTAGCATCTGCATCATCTGACCACTTTTTTATTAACCGAGTCACTGGTGCTTCCTGCTTTATTTTTTGCTTATAAGCAGGAATCAGGAGGATAGAGTTATGGTCAGATTTGCCAAATGGAGGGTGAGGGAGAGCTTTGTATGCGTCTCTGTGTGTGGAGTAAAGGTGGTCTAGAGTTTTTTTCCTCTGCTTGCATATTTACCATGCTGGTAGAAATTAGGTAGAACGGATTTAAGTTTCCCTGCATTAAAGTCCCCAGCCACTAGGAGCGCAGCCTCTGGATGAGCGTTTTCCTGTTTACTTATGGCCTTATACAGCTCATTGAGTGCAATCTTAATGCCAGCATCTGTTTGTAGTGGTAGATAGACAGCTACGAAAAATATAGATGAAAAGTATCTTGGTAAATAGTGTGGTCTACAGCTTATCATGAGATACTCTACCTCGAGACTTCCTTAGTATTAGATTTTGTGCACCAGCTGTTGTTTACAAATATACACAGACCGCCACCCTTTGTCTTACCGGAGTCAGCCGTTCTATCCTGCCGATGTAGCGTATATCCCGTCAGCTGTATGTTGTCCATGTCGTCGTTCAGGCACGACTCGGTGAAACATAAGATATTACAGTTTTTAATGTCCCGTTGATAGGATAACCTTAATCTTAGGTCGTCCAATTTGTTCTGAAATGATTGAACATTGACTAATAGGATTGATGGAAGAGGCAGTTTACTCGCTCGCCGTCAGATCCTTACAAGGCACCCCAACCTACGTCCACGATATCTCTGTCTCTTACTCATGCGAATGACAGGGATTTGGGCCTTGTCGGGTGTCTGTAGGATATCCTTTGCGTCCAATACGAGGTGAGTAATCGCTGTCCTGATATCCAGAAGCTCTTTTTGGTCATAAGAGACGGTGACAGAAACATTATGTACAGAATAAATTACAAATAACGTGAAAAAACACACATAATAGTACAATTGGTTAGAGGGCTGTAAAACAGCAGCCATCTTCTCTGGCGCCACTTCTATGCTCATCCTACATTTATGTCATGAAGGGATGTATTTCCTCTGCCATTACGTAGGTAGACCTAACCCCCGCATAAAATCCTTTAGTTTCAATTGAAGATATTGGTAAGAGGCTCTGGATGTTGATTTTGGGGGGGTGTTGCCCCCTCCTGTAAAATCATCTAGGGAAAACTAAGAACAGAGACTGACATGTTGTCACCCATATCCGTGGTGTTTGCATTAAGTCTAAGACCATGTCTCCATTTGTTTAAACAGATCGATATGGTACTTAAACTATAATTAGCCACATAATCAATGTTCTCTTCATTTGAATACATAGCATCACAGCACTGTAATGACTTTTTATAATCTGTAGATGAAAACAGTATGCTATTGATAAAGGACAGTAAATATTGGTCATTAATGTAAAGGGTCTGTATATCTTTAGACTGAGTCAGTTGTAAGCATTCATAATGCATCAATGTTGTTGAAATAATCTGTATGTAAACAATTGTTGGAAAAATGACTTGTGTCATGTACAAAGTAGATGTCCTAACCGACTTGCCAAAACTATAGTTTGTTAACAAGACATTTGTGGAGTGGTTGAAAAACGAGTTTTAATGACTCCAACCTAAGTGTTTGTAAACTTCCGACTTCAAATGTACATCCTGAACACACAGGGCTTTTACAGCTCTCTCTGACCCAGCCATCTCCCTATGCCTATAGCCTAGGCCCAGGGGAAGACATCTGTTTGAGCCTGGCCTGTAGTCAGCTGTGAGGCTCAGGCCTCTGCTGGCCAGAGTGCTGTCCATGTTTACCAGATGCACCGTCTGTCCCCCCAGGTAAACTAACCATCTGGCAGCACTGAGCCTCAGCAGACACACTGGCCCAGGGCCCAAAGCATGCTGGAAAATTGAGTCAAACACATTGGCCCAAGGTCCAAAGCATGCTGGATGATGGAGTCAAATAATTTGGCCGTGGGCCTAAAGCTTTATAGATCAACTTGTGTGTGTATATTGTACTGTGGCTGTCTGTAGAGGACAATGGACAAACAGTAAGTATGGATAAACATACACTGCCTGCACATGTTTTAGAGTACCATGAAATCATGCAAATGTACGAGTGCATACACAAAATACAGGACTCGCTTATTATGATGTTATTTATGAAATATTAACATAAACTATTCTGCATGGAACAATATTAATTTGTTTTATCAATCTACTCTCTATACAGTATTTTCTATATGTGACCGACCGGCTCAATTCGGTCTTATGTAGCAAAATTTGAAATTTTGTTTTTTACATTGGATAAAAGTAGAGACTCAGAACTAGAAAATGGTAAATCATACACTACAGTTGAGGAACAATGGGAAAGTAATTCTGCTTTGAAAGTTGATAAACTTGTGACCTCACTTTTGAGAAAATGGCCTTTGAATGTTTTGGTACCTACTGGAGAGCTCTTCTTTGTCTACACCCATTCAGCATCGTTCACACCCTCTTAAGCTTTAGCCCCATCCATCTCTTTAAGGGTTGATCCGAGCATTCTGTCCTAACAACAGCAGTCAAGCACCCAAGCTTAACTGGCTAACGTTGTCTAGCATGCTAGCTACTTCCAGACACAAATGAGAGAACAGCTCACTGACCATTTTACTCGCCCTAGCAGAGCTGGTTAGGCTGTTTTTATGTTATCCAGAGCGTTGGTGACTGCAACTGTGCTGCTGGCAACAATTTATGCTTTTTTGCCAATGTTTACTGACACCGGCCATATTCAAAGTGTGTTCAGCATTCGTAAATGCATCAGTTATTCTGTGCTCTGGCACACTCAGTAGAGAGTGCTCTGAAATCGGAGTAGATAGCCAGAGCGAATTTACCAGCTCCGTCTATCAACAGTTGTCGCAGTGACATTCTATTGAAATGCTTACTTGCATAGTGGAGTCTTTTGTTAAGACATGTAGCTAGCTAGCTAGGTAAACAATGAACCATAATCCCAACTCATGACATTACTACCCTGCATGAATCTGCAGGTAGCTAACCAACCAGGTTCAATGTTAGCTAGCTAACATTAGGCTATAACTAGCAAAGCAAATGGCTCTGAGATACGAATAATATTACTACATAGATCATACACGTAACGTTAGCTAGCTGACCTAACAACAGCAGTCAAGCACCCAAGCTAACTGACTAACATTAGCTAGCTTGCTAGCGACTTCCAGACACAAATGAGAGAACAGCTCACTGACCATTTTACTTGCCCTATTGAAATGGATACTTGCATAGTGGAGTCTTTTGTTAAGACATGTAGCTAGCTAGCTAAACAATTAACCATAATCCCAACTCATGACATTACTACCCTGCATGAATCTGCAGGTAGCTAACCAACCAGGTTCAATGTTAGCTAGCTAGCTAACATTAGGCTATAACTAGCAAAGCAAATGGCTCTGAGATATGAATAATATTAATACACAGATCATACACGTAACGTTAGCTAGCGAGCCAACGAGCCAGCTAACGTTAGCTAGCTAGCTAACGGTACACTTTAACTTGAAATGCAAACTACATTCTGTCAAAATTAGAAACATGTGATATCTGAAAATGTAGCTAGATAGACTATCTTACCCATATACATCATGGATGGATGCTTCTCCCTGTCACGGATGCCATGGTTGCCCTTAGTTTGATTGAAGATGTAATCCGCAGACAGGTGTTTTCTCCATCTCCTTAGCTATCATACTCTAATTCCAATGATTTCAAAACTCGGTCCTCCAAAAAGTGGAGAGCAACACTTATACAGTTCTACTAAGTGATATATATATATTTTTAAAGCCGCATTAGACAGGATTACCTACACATACTGACCAGCTCAAATAGACAGAAGCGTTCTATATGGCAGACCAATCTGAACTCATCTCTCGGCATGTCCAGCCCACTCATTATCTCAGCTAATCATAGCTAGCGGGAAGGTTGCTGTCTTTTTCTGTGGCTAAACCAACTAGGCTCATCATTTAACAATTGTATTCGTATTTACAGATGGCATGCAAGTTTGTTATTAAGGCACATGAAAGTTCACATGTTCTAGAAGGCATTTCTGCCAAAAAAAAAAAAAGTATATGTTCAAATGGCTCTCCTGTGAAGTAGTGACCCGCGACATATGCCTAGTTTCCTGAAACGAGTCACATATGCACTTTATCACCAGTTATAAGTAATTCATGATTACCATGTATAGGTCTTAAATCATGCCCTCCCAACATGCTTCATTACATACATACAGTGCACCCTGAGGCATAAGTCACAGTCTCACTAGGCTATTAGCCCTGTTGAGTAAGCTAATCTTCCTTCATATTTTATCTCAATATTAATCTGTAAACATTTCCATTAACATAGACCAGATGGAGTCTGCAGGGAAGATTTCTGATCAATACCTTTGTATTGTAATCTCTTATGTAATCAATGAAACTGTGTATCTTTAGTAGCAATTTGTAGTTTAATGCGAAGGAATTTATTTGATATTTGAAGCATTCAGGGCTGAAGAATATTCTGCCTACTCAGGTTCAGAGTGGACATTGGCCTACCGATAACCCTGTTGTTTATAGAAACAAAGCCCATTCCAGCCTTGTGTAGGTCTACAATCTTGTCCCTGACATCCTTGGAGAGCTCTTTGGTCTTGGCCATGATGGAGAGTTTGGAATCTGATTGATTGATTGCTTCTGTGGATAGGTGTCTTTTATACAGGTAACAAGCTGAGATTAGGAGCACTCCCTTTAAGAGTGTGCTCCTAATCTCAGCTCATTACCTGTATAAAAGACACCTGGGAGACAGAAATCTTTCTGATTGAGAGGGGGTCAAATACTTATTTCCCTCATTAAAATGCAAATCAATTTATAACATTTTTGACATGCGTTTTTCTGGATTTTTGTTGTTGTTATTCTGTCTCTCACTGTTCAAATAAACCTACCATTAAAATTATAGACTGATCATTTCTTTGTCAGTGGGCAAACATACAAAATCAGCAGGGGATCAAAAACTTTTTTCCCTCACTGTACACCTTAGCCAAATAAATTTAAACTCAGTTTTTCACAATTCCTGACATTTAATCCTAGTAAAAATGCCCTGTTTTAGGTCAGCTAGGATCACCACTTTATTTTAAGAATGTGAAACGTCAGAACAATAGTAGAGAGAATGATTTATTTCAGCTTTTATTTATTTCATCACATTCCCAGTGGGTCAGAAGTTTACATACACTCAATTAGTATTTGGAAGCATTGCCTTTAAATTGTTTAACTTGGGTCAAACGTTTCGGGTAGCCTTCCACAAGCTTCCCACAATAAGTTGGGTGAATTTTGGCCCATTCCTCCTGACAGAGCTGGTGTAACTGAGTCAGGTACGTAGGCCTCCTTGCTCGCACACGCTTTTTCAGTTCTGCCCACAAATGTTCTATAGGCTTGAGGTCAGGGCTTTGTGATGGCCACTCCAATACCTTGACTTTGTTGTCCTTAAGCCATTTTGCCACAACTTTGGAAGTATGCTTGGGGTCATTGTCCATTTGGAAGACCCATTTGCGACCAAACTTTAACTTCCTGACTGATGTCTTGAGATGTTGCTTCACAATATCCACATAATTTTCCTTCCTCGTGTTGCCATCTATTTTGTGAATTGCACCAGTCCCTCCTGCAGCAAAGCACCCCCACAGCATGATACTGCCACCCCGTGCTTCACGGTTGGGATGGTGTTCTTCGGCTTGCAAGCTACCCCCTTTTTCCTCCAAACATAACGATGGTCATTATGGCCAAACAGTTCTATTTTTGTTTCATCAGACCAGAGGACATTTCTCCAAAAAGTACGATCTTTGTCCCCATGTGCAGTTGCAAACTGTAGTCTGGCTTTTTTATAGCGGTTTTGGAGCAGTGGCTTCTTCCTTGCTGAGCAGCCTTTCAGGTTATGTCGATATAGGACTCGTTTTACTGTGGATATAGATTGGAACATTGTCTTTAAATTTCAATCACGCTGTAAAGCTGAACTTCCGCAATGCACATTGAATAGAGCCCTCAATGTAATGATATTTGAAAAAATGTATCTTCTCTCAGCATCCTATGCAAACCACATATAGGCATATTCTCCCCCTACCCAACGATATGCTTAAACCTGGCTATAGGGATCACCCCTTAGTGCTGACGCGCTCTGAGGAAGTCAATTTATGTCCAAAGGGCCAACTGATTGGTAGCGAAATCTTATTTTCTACGTATCGATCCCGGAGGGCCTCAGCCAACGAAATGCAGAAAACCCTGGGCAAGATGGATCTGCTGTCACATCTTACAGTACAAATCAGCCAATCAATGTCACTTCCCTCCGCCGGGTCCTGTATGAACCTAATTCCAGTCATCGTGGCTAAATGGTGAAAACCTGGGGGTTCATCAATCATCAATCCAAGCAGCGCTTTGCTTAATAGTCTGGTCTTTACTGAATAGCCACTGCATTTATCTATCTGGGGGAGCAAAGTGGAAATCCCTTCTACTATCTGAGAAAGAGAGAGAGAGAGAGAGAGAGAGAGAGAGAGAGAGAGAGAGAGAGAGATGGCAACAATGGCTAATATAATTTGATCGCTGTGTTCTGTCTCTCACACGTTCTATTTCCTAAATGGGGGCCGTCTGCTAACACGTTTCGAAATTGAAGCTTGCTGAAAGATGTATTACCGGTATCTCTCCTGTCCTCTCCCCACTTCAGAATCCATTTTGATCTGTCTGTTTTGTAGAAAGCTATGTGCAGTACCTGAATGTGAAGTCTATTTTTCCTGAATCTGATTTTAATATCTGCTGAAGTGTCTCTTTGCCTGTTTGATTGTCTCAAGTACTACCGTGTCTCCTGTAACAGCCTCTAAATGTATGACAAACCAGTTAGTGAAACATATCTCCTCTTCTCTCTGTTTCAGGTGACAAGTGTTCATGCTTCCAAGGCGGACCTCCTAAAGTCGGGAAGCCCCAAGTCGACGTTAAAACACATATGGACAGAAAGCGGCAAGGACCTGTCAATCAGCAGGTTGCTGTCACAGACTCTCCATGGAAAAGAGAACACCACGGCCCTGGACCTGCGCTACGACACCCCGGAGCCCTACTCCGAGCAGGACCTCTGGGACTGGCTGAGGAACTCCACCGACCTCCAGGATTCTAGACCGAGAGCCAAGCGGCGGCCTATGGTCAAGACGGGCAAGTTCAAGAAGATGTTCGGCTGGGGAGACTTCCACTCCAACATTAAGACGGTCAAGCTTAACCTCCTCATCACAGGGAAGATCGTGGACCACGGCAACGGAACCTTCAGCGTTTACTTCAGACACAACTCCACAGGCCAGGGCAACGTGTCTGTGAGTCTCGTCCCGCCAACCAAGATCGTGGAGTTCGACGTGGCGGCCCAGCAGTCCGTGATTGACGCCAAGGACTCCAAGTCCTTCAACTGCCGCATAGAGTACGAGAAGGTGGAGAAGGGCGCCAGGAACACGCTGTGTAACTTCGACCCGTCCAAGACGTGTTACCAGGAGCAGACTCAGAGCCACGTCTCCTGGCTCTGCTCCAAGCCTTTTAAAGTAATCTGCATCTACATCTCCTTCTACAGCACTGACTACAAGCTGGTGCAGAAAGTCTGTCCGGACTACAACTACCACAGTGACACTCCCTACTTCCCTTCTGGCTGAACACGCCTACAACAACAACCCCAATGTGAAGGACCAGAGAGTTACAGAGTGGGCCTTCTTCTTCTTTTTCCCCACCCAGAGAAATATATGTTAGCTGTACTGTTCTGAAAATAAAAGAATGTGTAAAATGAATTGATTATCTATTTATAAAATTAAGACAATACAGAAAGTAAAGATTTATGGGGCAGTGATACATTATACTATGACTAAACAAATAATATCGATTATAATTCATTTGTTTTATAGGTTTCATACCTTTTTTCCATCAGTGATTTCATAGATGCATCATGTGTACATATTTGGGGTTGATAGTTCCATTTGTAACTAAGTAAAATCAGCATTTCATGTAAGTCTTATTAGTTTGTAACAACTTGTTAATGTTATCGATATGTTATGTTAATTTGCTTGGTCCAGTTTGATTCTAGGCGCTTAAATTTTCTCCTTTTAGTATTTCTTACTTACTTTGCTCCTTAGGACCACCATACTTTCTGTGTGAAAGTTCAGTTCTGTGAGCTATCAATTGGATGGCAATGTACAGGATCCTATGTTTTGTTCGCACCTGCAATACTATTCATTCATAGCAGTTCAATTCCGCTCTGTCAGAAATAACAGTCCAGCCTCCTATCCTTGAAGGCCTTCAAAATCCCCACACATTTCCAAACCCTTCGACCCCACAGTCGAGAGAGCTGAAGAAGAGGAGAGTGTCGGTGTGCAATCCAAGTATCAGGTGGAGGTGGTCTTACCAGCCTGGCGGACTTACCTAGCGTTGAGTAGGCTTCTCCCGCAGGCACGTTTTATAAAAAGAAAAAAAACGCATTTTACATGTTCAGGAATGATGCTGTTCAATCTTCAGCTTGTCCCTGTATAAGTCCTGGCTCAGATTCTTATTAGAAAATCACAGCCTTATTAGGTTTATTGTTTATATTCAATTGTGATTGATTGGGGGGCTTTGCTTTTTGTCATTGACTTAATAAAAAATGTAATGTAATGAATTCTATATCTTAGAGAGCCTAATTTGTATGAATGGTTTGTATTGTACATAGTTTATCCCGAATTGAGCTGTGTCTGTATATGCACCCATAAAGCTGTCTCCCACTTCCCACAATCTCTCTCTCTCTCTCTCTCTCTCTCTCTCTCTCTCTCTCTCTCTCTCTCTCTCTCTCTCTCTCTCTCTCTCTCTCTCTCTCTCTCTCTCTCTCTCTCTCGTGAATCCATGAAAACAGCAACCATGTACATATGCTGTAGAACTGTCAAAATATATTATAAGTATTCATCAAATGTATGACTTAAACTTTTATTTCTGGGGGAAGGTGGGGATGGAGGTGTACATATGAATAAAAAATACTGTAAGTTTTATCAGTTTAATGTTATTGCGTTTGAGTTCTTTATATGCATGTCTCACTGATTATTATAATGGTAGGATTTGAAAGTCAATAAATGTTACGGACCTGAATTGCCAGACATTTAAGCATGTACAGTACATATTCTCAACATAATTTGCATCATGAGTCTCCCAACACGTTGTACCTAATAGTGCACAGTATACATTTAATCAATTTCATCAGGGCTATCAAGAGTATCCCAATATTGTACATTAGGTTTCACACATCTCTCTCCAAAGATACAGATCAAGCTGAGCTCCATGCTTTTCTTAGCGCATCATAATGTCACATAATCTGTTACATTTCAATAAAATATACATTTTGCTTCTTTTTTTGGGGGGGACCTACCATACCTTATTGAGCCTTTAGATTCCTGAACTTCTTAGACTTGGGCCTTGATGTTCCTGATAAAGACAGAAATCAAACTTCTTCCAACTTCATCAAAGCAAAACTGATCACACCATTCATCCAAATTCACTCCAAGACCAATCAAAACATATACAGTAAGCTCTATACTTCCTGAGTTTGATCATCAATACTTCCCAGAATCCCTCTGATCTCATACCAACCATACCATGTTTTCCTTATAGTCTACAGAGAGAAGTTGTGCATGGACATGTGCATGCAAGTTGTGTTCCAGTCCGTAGAAGAGAGATGGAGGAAATTGAGAGTAAGTGCTGTTTGGAGTCAATAGCAGATAGCAGCGTCTGTTGTGGGACTCCTCAGTGCAGTGGCACCTGCCATGGAAGCCTCGTAGTCGGCAGTTAGGATCAGCACTTGGCTTTACAGCGATTAGAACCCTCTGGGAGAGAAATCCGCTCCTCGCTGCGTTTATCTGGCTCACAATTTATTAGTAATTAAAGTGTGTGTCAGGTTTGTGTGTTCATCGACTGTCTGCGGGGTGCTTTTACAGCCGGCCTCATTAAGGAGTAGGCCTTCTAAAGTTTAGCCCTGAATACTTCACTTTTAACAAGTCTACAGGGATTCACTCTAATGTGTGATACAGGCATATGTTCTGAACGTATACACTCAAACATACTGTATTACAGACAAATTGCTCAACAAGGAATAGTATGTCTACATATGTATGTATACAGCCAATATCTTTACCGGCCAAGTCATGTAGGCTAATTACCCAAAGCAGTTTGAATACTTATCTCAGTTCAGATAAGTTTCTGATTGGATTTTTCCGACCAGACCAATCGAGACAATATTAACGTGGCCATTATATCTATTCAGTGACAGACACAAAACAAGACACAATTTGATGATCAGGGATGGGCGGTTGGTCATACACATACCCAAATGTCAGTAGTTCTTGCAAAATGAGTTACCAGTAAGTTACACTATTCACTGACCAACACTGGGCTTGTAGTCAGTGTAGGATTATTTTATGTATCATTATGACATGTGGGGAGATGCCAAAGGTAAAATGTAATAAACATGTTTGATATTGTATAATTAAGAAACATGTTTAAATAAGAAATGTAGACATTAAGTGTATGCTATGTTTTAAATGAATGCATGTGTTCTTTCACAGAGGCGTTCAACAGTGTGCATTGCATTAGTTCTGTTTTAAGAAGGGGGCCTGCGTTACGCAGCCAATAGAATGATAGAATGAAAAGGCTTCATATAGAAAAAGCATTCATGACCTTTTGGAGTGGACATTATGTGACAGCTGGATGTTGAAAAAGAAGGACGGTGCAGAACTAAAATAAGTTAGGAATGTGCGCATGTTTGTTTATTTGTGTGTATAAAAGAGATCTCTAAGTCAGAGAGAGACAGTTTATCCATGGAGAAAAAACTCAGGCTTTTTGTTATGCAATAAAGAGTCTAAATTCTTGAATTCACAGGCTTCCGTGTCTATAGAGATATTTTGTTTGAGTTGATTATTTCTTAGTCAAATGTTTCTACGACATATTTGGCACCCCAGATGGGACCTGATAGGGATCAGAGACGGTGTGCATCTGCGGTTGTGAAACGGCTTGGACGGACCATACAAACAAAAGCGGCCGCTTTTAAAAGGTAAGCCAAGTTCTTACTAATATAGTATAAACGTTTGTGTGGTCCGATCCGGGGCTCGGCAACATCTAAAGAAATACCAAGTAGGTCTCTCCAAATTTAAGAACCAGAAAGTTAGACACTAGGAGCTTTTGAATTTAAGAATACATGTCGCTGTTGTTTGTCAGAACCGTCTGTTCAATTGATTTGATTCATTTGATTCAGTTGATTCAGCTGATTCATCTTGCTGATTGCTCTGTCCGGGTCATTTCGACACGGGCGGCTGTCCAGCTGGTTGAGTGATCAGGAATAACATGTTAAGTCCTTCGAATACCGCTATGAACGTGTAGCAAAAGTATATCGTTTATAGGCTGCTTAGGAAGGCATAAATCCTGCGGATAAACGCTTTGGAAAGCTAAAATTCCAGAGGACTGAACGGGCAGGTCATCATCCTGTGTGTGGTGATGCCAAACTTAGGTCTTGAGAAAGCTTGAGACCTAGGGGGCTAATAAATATAAATCCTGTGAATAGACGCTTTGGAAAGCTAAAATTCCAGAGGACTGAACGGGCAGGTCATCATCCTGTGTGTGGTGATGCCAAAATTAGGTCTTGAGAAAGCTTAAGACCTAGGCGGCTAATAAATATAAATCCTGTGGATAAACGCTTTGGAAAGCTAAAATTCCAGAGGACTGAACGGGCAGGTCATCATCCTGTGTGTGGTGATGCCAAAATTAGGTAGGGTGGGACAGGTAAAAAAGTTGGGTCATCTTGAGTAGGTGAACGGGTTAAATAATCACAGGGGCTCAAACTTTTTGATAAAGTGTAAACCAAGACTAGGTCTGCTCATCTGCTCATGAGTGGTTTACCTTGGTGGCTGTGAGTCATTCAACTGTCTGATTCATTTGGGCACAAGTGGCTACTCATCTGTGTGAGTGAGAATAATATGAAATCCTGCAAGTAAATAGCCTTTCTGTAAGGAAAGGAAATCTATTTGAGGTTGTTTGAAGCTTCTGTCTGATGGACAAAGGGTGTGCCCAATCTCACATTAGGAAAGAGAAGAATAAATGGTGCGTGGATATTCATTGACCAACTGAGTGTAGAAAATTCACGTTACCAGGAGGGGTAGAATAAATCCTGTTGGAGGAACAGGTCACATTTATTGGTGTGGTCATACGACGTCTATGCATTGTAATTTGATAAATCTGTTAGGGTATGTGTCTGACATTATATTTAGAAACTTTAGAGGTAATGCAGTATTATGATAAATTGACTACGTAAAATAATAACTAGAATAGGGTTAACACTTCAAATTTGGGCCTTTTGATAGAATAAAATATTCCTGTAGGTTATACAAAGTAATTAAGGGCGTTTAAGAACAACATAAATATGGAATAAGAGTGGTATAATGATGTAAATTGGTCACACTCTGAAGTTTGAATGATGAGATATAGAGGTGTGTTTGATAATTATATATACATTGAAATAATAAGCTTTTCTTGTATATGATATCTTGGAGTTTCGTACAACAATGCCTGTCATAGAATTTTGTAAGATCGGGGAATAGTGACCAGCCTATATGATTCTAGGAGGATTCTATGACTAAGGGAAAGGATTTGAGTAATTTGTTGTTTGTTCTGCTGAGACTAGATGGTGATTAACAGATTGTGGCAATAAAGAATAATTAGAAACATGAAGGGTTTGGTAGATATGAATAAATTGGAGTATAATGAATTTTATGTGGGTATGGTAAATATGAGGGATTGGATAAAATTATAGGTGTTGACTTGCTCAAACACGTAGACAGACGTGGAAATGGGAGAGAGTACATAGGACATGTGGTAGAATTAAGCAATATAATAAACTATCTATTATTTCAGAAGCATATATATAATTCATTTGGTTAGGTTGTTAGATCTGTTTCCAAATCAATGAATGTGGGGTTTGACTTGTTGACTGCTAAGTTGAGTACGTTGAGCGTGTGAGATCTGTGTCCTTCAAAGCTATTTTCTGATAAAGTGTGGTATGTGTTAGATACTAAAATTACTGACCATTATCATTGGAATAACAGAGGATTAACTTGTCATTTCGATAAAGCATAGATTCTGCATCGCTGAACAGAGTCTAGGGTTTCTAAGTATAGTTTAGCTATAGTTGTGGGGTGTTTAGATTGAAGGAACAGTCAGGATAAGATTGGAAGATCTAGTAGCCTGCGTCTTTTCAGACTGAAGGACTCACTTATTCAACGGGAAAGGAGGAGTGTCTATAGTCTAAATCAGAAAGGACAGTTACATTTGAATAGCGGACTGGCAATTTGGATAAGAGATTTGGCCATAATTTGAATTGTTTAGGTAGACTGGAATGAAAGTAAGGTAGTTTAATATATGAATATACATATATTATTAGTTATTGTTGGGATGTGAATAGACTTTACTAATGCCATGAATTAGTTTCCGGTTAAAAGAGAGTCATACTTGTTTGACTGTATCGAGCTGAAATAGTTATTTAAAGAAAGTTTGAATAGCTGGATGGAAAAAATTTATTTGACAAAATTCTAATTGTTATTACTTTATTCTATGGTTTGCGTGACATCAGTAATGTATGCGAATATTTGGTGAATTTTAGAATGATAATGTATTTTTATTACGTGAACTAGGGGATGCAAGGAGCGTTGGCTTTTTTGCTGAGGGAATAGCATCAATTTATAGTGGGTTCTGGATTTGTTGAATAAACAAACTTATATTTTAAACTAAAGTAATGCAATAGGCTACAATTATAACATTATCAGAAAAAGGCACTATATGCTCATCTGTGGTCCGCTGTAGCTCAGTTGGTAGAGCACGGTGCTTGCAACGCCAGGGTTGGGTGTTCGATTCCCAAGGGGGGCTAGTATAAGTATAGAAAGGTATGAGCTCATGAATGGAGTGTTGTTTGGAAAAAGAGCATCTGCTAAAATGATAATGGGTATGGAGAGGAGAGTACGTGGTAGTCATTGAATAAGGTTTTGTTAGATTAAACAAATGACAATGGTGGAAGGTGTAGTTAACTTAATAAAATGGGTTATTATCTAGTGTCTTCTAAGTGGGAGTTTTCTTTTAAGGATTGATGGGAGTCTCCTATATTATTAGGTTAGGGGTAAAGTAGGGCGACGTATCAAACAATTTTAAATGGATGCTGGGGTTAATGATTGTTGATGAGATAGGACTGGGGATATGTATGATGTTTTGTGTGTAATTACTATCTTTGGATTGTTGATTATATGTTAACGACATGTATACTTTCTCTTCCAGGAACATGGGGATTTCTTTAGTGGGAGGTTTAAAAAGTCTGTAGGCTAGGGTGGAACTAGATAGTAAAATTAAGTAGTTTTATTTTTAGGTTGTCATAGGGAGCTACAAAAATAAATAAGGCCTGGCCATTTTTGTTTGTTTATTGTTTTACTGTATGGTGTTCAAATAACCACAAACAAACTACTTAGTATGAAAAGTTAGTTGTATAGGATTTTTATTTCTATTTGGGTTTTTTTGACAGGATGGAAGTGAAATATCTTAAAGGGGCATACACATGTAATTTGGGTTATTTACTGAGGGATAAGTAAATATGTATGATTTATTTTGAAAAGAGCTGTACTAAGGAATTACAACATCTATGAAAGGTTTTGATGGTTGTTAGAAGTAGTAGACTATAGGATGAAACAATTCATTGAATGATTTCAATGACCTCTGAAATCTGTCCTGGCTTCATAGTGTGACCTGATCACCCGCACTATGAATTCTAGAGGCATGCTGAATTAAGGGGTTAGATAAAATAAGGATAATTGTGAAGAAGTTTACAAATTGGAAAAATCCTATATATAAATTAGTCTAAACAGGACAAGGATGAAGTGAGAGAGTTAGTCCTGAAGGAGAAGTATTCCTTGAATAGTGTTATAGAATACAGTTAAGTAAAGATATGCTCAAGGGTTGTCATTTTAAGGTTAGTTATTATGTTAGGTTTGATAGGCAACATTGTTTTGTTTTGTTTTTTGTACACATGAATCACGATGTGATGTATGTGTCCAAGGGGGGAAGTATGCAAGGAGTATTAAGGATGTGAGCAGTAGTAATAATGTGTTATGGGTTAGGTTAAATCATTTTTGTTTTTGTAATAGGAGGCATGGTGTAGAGGTGGTCTGTCTATGAAATAAGTGGATGACAACAAGCTGGAAGCAGGTGTGCTTCATAATCTCAAGGCTTCTCTTGACGGATGAGAGGACAGGAGTAGCATACTGTGTCTCACCTAACATAACAATGTTCTTAAGATTTTATTTTCATGAGTGAAGATAACTCTGCCCAACTGAGTAGGATAATCTGAGTATTTTCTGTGCCCTGGAGACTATGTGATGGCAAAAGACTACAGAAGAAAGAGCTGGAAAGACCCTATGTGGAGGGGCCTGCACCAGGGTTGTAGGCTACCTTAATGATGGTAAAAGTGGTGGAGACAGATACTAAGATCCATGTTCCCCACTATAGGAGTGTTCCAACCTCAGCCATTGGGTAGCATTGTTGTCTTTTGTGTGTGTCTGTGCTTGTGTCTTTGCAGCAGTAACTCTGAGCTTCCCTATGGAAAGGCTGAAAGAAGGACACTTTTCACAGACCGATGTCTATAGATTGAGAGGGACTTTGGCTGATCCGGAGACCCTAGTGACGGGGGAAGGTTAACAACAGAAGTGACCTACATATCGTTGTCCAGGTTATACCAACGATGGTACTGATAGAGGGGAGTATTGGGTATCATCTTAACCATTGTACCAGAGTGAGGGAACTGATGATTGAGAGATCCCAGACCTCCAAGACGCACCAGATATCCTTATCATTGATTAATATGTACTAGACTAGTTACCTGAGAATAAGGGGAATGGAGTACTGATAATAAAATAAAGAGCAGAAGAACAAGACATAGAAGGGATATAGGCAGGAGTAGAATGTAGATTCTTGCACAGGCAGGAACCATAACTAAAAATACAGGAAGGGATCACTATTTAAATACAAGGGTTAAATAGTATTGGTGTGTGAGAAACCAGCACAAAGAGTATGGGGAAGTCACATGGGGTAGTGTGACCTTAGGGTAATGAAAGAAAGAGACAGGTGAATCATAGACATAAGGAAAACAGTCCAATACTTAGATAAACAATTTGATGTAGTATTTGGTGTTAGATTTCCAGGGGAAAGTGTTATTAGAAGAGAGAAGTGTAAGCAATTGTTATGAGCAAAAATATAGGAATGTTACAATAAAACAATTGGGTTATATAATTTGGAAGAATTCAAGGGAGAATGTGAAACATAATGATTTGTCATGTAGACAATGTTAATAGGGATGTTTTGGATTGGAAATTAACTCAACTGAACTGTTATGATCTGTCCTTTCCTGAGGTTACAGCGGATGGTGTCGTAATGCATTGCAGAGATCAATTGGCTCAGAACGGTGTAAACCTCAATAAAAACCAAAAATCCTCTACTCGGCTGAAGAGGAACAACAAAGGCGTTGAAGATGTTCCTGTCTGACCCACCTCTGACCTGAATTCAACATCAAATCAAAGCAATCAAATGCTTTCTCTTTTGTGCTTTTTCTTTCAAGAATGTGAGGAAAGATGTCTATGCAAATGCAACATTCTTCCTAATTTGGGTATACTGGTTTGCACATGGACAAAACAGGATGATGGTGGAGGTGTGGTGGTTCAGGTGTGACATTGGAATATGAACTATGAAGAACTATGAAGGACATAATGAAGACGCCAGGAGATTGAGTGCCGGTAGAGGAAGGGAGTGTTTGTTGATTAAGGAGGTATTATACACTACTAAATTTATAGTAATTGGGACAATGCATTAGGGTACTGATCTGATGTAATTCTTGGTATGAGGAAGTTAATGCTAGAATTATTATAATATAAATGTACATTCGGCCAGTATCGATATGTGCCAAGGTGGAGTTTGTGTTATGTTTGGAGATGAATGTTGTACTTTTATCCCCAATAATACTGCCCCGGATGGTTCTTTCACGGAAGCAATGACTAAACTCAAGGGACTACGAAAAGAGGTTAAGGAGAATGCTGGGTATGATGTTCATGTTTGGGACTGGATGGAATTAACTTTGAGAAAATGGGGTGCAATGTTTACAAAGATGGGAATAATGATAGGAATATCACTTGTAGTAATGGGAGTAGTGTTTTGTTGTATACTACCTTTGTTAAAATCACTTTTGATTCAAACCACAGTAAAACAAATGACTGTACAGACAAATGTTACTATTTCAGCCAAAGAAATACACCCAGTTCAGGGAGTTCCAGGACAGTATGTTAATAAATTTGGGAAATCTTGTAATGTTAAAGGAGGACCAATGGACTGTCCAATTGGGAATCCTGAATGTCTGTATGGAGTTGTCCCTGGGGGTGGATGGGTCTGTCATGGTTACAAAGCCCAACAGGAAAATGTGGAGGTTAATTTAGAGGAGAACCTTCCTGACTTGTATCCTATACCTGACTGGGCTCTGGGTCCTCATCAGGATGGGTCAAGTAATGAGGAAGATATATTGGGTTGAATATGTGTGTGTGAAGTGAAACCAAATGTGGCAAGGCTAAGAATAAGTAACTGCATATGCTTACATATATTTGGTAATTAATCTTTGTATTATTTGGGACAATATTGGAATGTCCCATAGGGGGGATATGTAGGATTATTTTATGTATCATTATGACATGTGGGGAGATGCCAAAGGTAAAATGTAATAAACATGTTTGATATTGTATAATTAAGAAACATGTTTAAATAAGAAATGTAGACATTAAGTGTATGCTATGTTTTAAATGAATGCATGTGTTCTTTCACAGAGGCGTTCAACAGTGTGCATTGCATTAGTTCTGTTTTAAGAAGGGGGCCTGCGTTACGCAGCCAATAGAATGATAGAATGAAAAGGCTTCATATAGAAAAAGCATTCATGACCTTTTGGAGTGGACATTATGTGACAGCTGGATGTTGAAAAAGAAGGACGGTGCAGAACTAAAATAAGTTAGGAATGTGCGCATGTTTGTTTATTTGTGTGTATAAAAGAGATCTCTAAGTCAGAGAGAGACAGTTTATCCATGGAGAAAAAACTCAGGCTTTTTGTTATGCAATAAAGAGTCTAAATTCTTGAATTCACAGGCTTCCGTGTCTATAGAGATATTTTGTTTGAGTTGATTATTTCTTAGTCAAATGTTTCTACGACATCAGTCCCTGTGTTATCTGGTATTTCATAACAAATCGTAATGTCCTTAATCAATTTGCTTCAATGTACAACAACAACATGTCTCCCCATGGCCCATGCTGTCTAGTTGGAGTGAAAACAGCATTTCTCCCTCTGGTGAGGGAGAACACTTCATTCTCTATAACCCCAAGCAGAATCATAATGAAGGGACAGAATAACCAAGTAGACTATTCATTAATTTCTACGTGACACTCCTTCAGCCAAAGCTGCCCCCTAACCTCCTCTTCATTCACAGGCAGGCAGATGTATCATAAGAATTTCATTTAAGCGTTACTCAATGCAGGTTAGGTGCTAAACACATCAGGGTGATGAATGTCTTTAATACCTGCAGATCAGATTTAGAGCTTTAGAGATGGGATTGGCTTCCCCCTAGTTAGCAACACAGACTATTCCCATGAGAAGGCATACAGTGGCTTGCAAAATTATTCACCCCCCTTGGCATTTTTCCTATTTTGTTGCCTTACAACCTGTAATTACATTTGATTACAGCTGCAAGTCTCTTGGGGTATGTCTCTATAAGCTTGGCACATCTAGCCACTGGGATTTTTGCCCATTCTTCAAGGCAAAACTGCTCCAGCTCCTTCAAGTTGGATGGGGTCCGCTGGTGTACAGCAATCTTCAAGTCATACCACATATTCTCAATTGGATTGAGGTCTGGGCTTTGACTAGGCCATTCCAAGACATTTAAATGTTTCCCCTTAAACCACTCTAGTGTTGCTTTAGCAGTATGCTTAGGGTCATTGTCCTGCTGGAAGGTGAACCTCTGTCCCAGTCTCAAATCTCTGGAAGACTGAAACAGGTTTCCCTCAAGAATTTCTCTGTATTTAGCGCCATCCATCATTCCTTCAAATCTTACCAGTTTCCCAGTCCCTGTCGATGAAAAATATCCCCACAGCATGATGCTGCCACCACCATGCTTCAATGTGGGGATGGTGTTCTCGGGTGATGAGAAGTGTTGGGTTTGCGCCAGACATTTTCCTTGATGGCCAAAAAGCTCAATTTTAGTCTCATCTGACCAGAGTACCTTCTTCCATATGTTTGGGGAGTCTCCCACATGCCTTTTGGCGAACACCAAACGTGTTTGCTTATTTTCTTCTTTAAGCAATAGCTTTTTTCTGGCCACTCTTCGGTAAAGCCCAGCTCTGTGGAGTGTACGGCTCCGCTGTGGAGCTTTGCAGCTCCTTCAGGGTTATCTTTGGTCTCTTTGTTGCCTCGCTGATTAATGCCCTCCTTGCCTGGTCTGTGAGTTTTGGTGGGCAGCCCTCTCTTGGCAGGTTTGTTGTGGTGCCATATTCTTTACATTTTTTAAATAATGGATTTAATGGTGCTCCGTGGGATGTTCAAAGTTTCTGATATTTTTTTAGAACCCAACCCTGATCTGTACTTCTCCACAACTTTGTCCCTGACCTGTTTGGAGAGCTCCTTGGTCTTCATGGTGCCACTTGCTTGGTGGTACCCCTTGCTTAGTGGTGTTGCACTCAGGGGCCTTTCAGAACAGGTGTATATATACTGAGATGATGTGACAGATCATGTGACACTTAGATTGCAAACAGGTGGACTTTATTTAACTAATTATGTGACTTCTGAAGGTAATTAGTTGCACCAGATCTTATTTAGGGGTTATTAATTTTTTGTGAATTTTTTTTAACAAGTTATTTTTTTCATTTCACTTCACCAATTTGGACTATTTTGTGTGTGTGTCCATTCCATTTAAATTACAGGTTGTAATGCAACAAAATAGGAAATACGCCAAGGGGGATGAATACTTTTGCAAGACACTGTATCTCTGGAATCAGGAAGTCTGAACAATGAGTTTGGGATCCTGCCCACATTAAGTCACACTCTGCCAATCCTATCCCCATCCACATCCAGTCCCAGGATGTATCCCAAATGGCACCCTATTCCCTAAATAGTGCGCTACTTTTGACAAAAACCCTATTGTCCCTGATCAAAAGTAGTACACTACATAGGGAATACGGTGTTATTTGGGACACAGAACCAGTCCCATCCAGCCCTGAACACTTTTCCCTGAACAGAATTTCTTCCTTTAATCAAAATCGGAATGGAAAAAGGACCTTGCGTGCCTCTGGGATATTTTTCCATTAACCATTTTGACACATGACTGACTGTGGGGGATTATTGGATTTTGAAGAACTATTAACAGCTGTACATTTGCATTTTAATACAGTTCTCCTCAACTACTAATGCAATTTTGGTTCTTCAGCTTTGTGGCATCGCCTTGTTTCTGGAGCAATTCGGAGTTACAGCAGAAAGGCCCTCCGGCTTTAATCATTTTAATTGCCATGAAAAATTTGTTTCCATTAATCACTCCTGAATCTTCACAACTGTGTTCCCCACCTGCCGCCATTACGGCTCACCTCCAAATTGTTGCTCATCATTTCCTGGAAAGTTTGGGATTGGACAATGGTGGTAGCTAAATTGCCACTCTGAATTTTAAATGGAAAAAGGTGCACTTCAGGACACTTCCTCCATCATAGACTTTTGTTCTGCAGCACTTTTTTTCTAGGACTGAAACATCCTAAGGATATTTCCACTCAGAACAGATAAGACAATAAAGTTCACACTTGACTATAGAGTAAGTTTGTTCATTAGTTGAGCACATTTATCGGTTCAGGTAAAATTGCCCCAGAGCTAATTTGCCAATTACTGACAAAAGACAAAAACTCACTCACATTATGTTAAACCTACACGTGTATTACTTTTTTTCCATCTCACTTCCTATTGGTCGCCAATGAGTCATCATCCATTTTGACCTTTGGAAGCACTCACAGATCATCAGTTGGAGATGTTTTCACGGATGTCTGTGCCCTGAAATCTCTGTGTTCTCTTATACTTGGTATTCAAGCCTCTCATATTTGGTATTCAGATGTAACATTTCCTTTGGTTTGAGCACAGTGAAGAACAGGAAGAGAAGTCCTTGACCCCTGTCAGTAGAGCGAGAAACTAACCTTTTATCTGAAAGCATCATCAGGGGCAACTGCCATTTCCATCGCTGTTATTTCCCCCGTACTGCAGGGAAGGGAGTAGAAGGCCATATGCATTTCTCATTGGAGCAGAAATTAAAAATAGATTTTACGTGACATTTTCATGTGGAGATTGAAACGAGAATCAAAGTTCTGGTTAGTAGGTGTAATTTTGAGCACAGAACGTACATGCCAGACAGTGGATGGTTTGTAACGGTATGTCGGTTCTTCAAAGTTGTCCGAATTTATTTCAGACATCTGTTTACTTTAAATGTGATTAAAATTCATGCTAAATAGTAGTTTACATATAATCTAAGCAGCAACTTTATAACATTTCTTTTAAAAAAGTAGAACTTCGACAATTACTTTATTTTGATTGTGTGAGAAATAATATAGTACCTCACCTCCCTTCCTTCCATCCTTCCTCCAAAATCCATTAAAACTAAATGACTAAACTCTAAGTGACAGAGAGATAAAGGTTACCCTGGCACTTAATAATAACATTTTCCCTGGGGGAGCCAGAGTGCCTGACTTCCAGAGTGTGAGTCTTTCTTAACTGTTGTTTGTTATTCTTATTACAACTTCAAAAACACCATAGAAAATGTGTTAATGAACACTGATTGTGTCTGAAAGAGAGTGCACAGCCTCAGGGCTTTGGAAGGAAGGTTGTCTGATTAAACCTTATAGTATTTTAATCTTGTTTAGATAAATTAATTACCTGGGTAAGTACACACCCCTTATTCGCCTCATCCAGCTGTCCTCCCTATAGACTTCCTCATCTTTCAACCTTTTTGGAATTTTATCTGAAACTCGCCTTTATAAACAAAACCCGACCTCTCGAGTCTCGACTAGCCTACAATGCTGCAAACACAGATAACCTCTGATCCAACTTTGGCCTCTGGGATGAAACTCGAAACATAAAAAAATTCTCAGACATTTTACATTTGATTTCGGATTTGAACTAAATGGGAATATCTGAGTGAGTTAAGCCTTGAGGTCATTATTCTGTGTCACTGGATCCGGTATAGGAAGATTAAAATGTGTTAGATCGTTTGTCTCGCTCTCTCTCTCTCTCTCTCTCTCTCTCTCCCTCGCTCTCTCTCTCTCTCTCTCTCTCCCCTCTCTCTCTCTCTCTCCTCCTCTCTCTCTCTCTCCCCTCTCTCTCTCTCTCTCCCCTCTCTCTCTCTCTCCCCTCTCTCTCTCTCTTTCTCTCTCTCTCTCTCTCTCTCTCTCTTCTCTCTCTCTCTCTCTCTCTCTCTCTCTCTCTCTCTCTCTCTCTCTCCCCCCTCTCTCTCTCCCCTCTCTCTCTCTCTCGCTTTCTCTATCTCTCTCTCTTTCTCTCTCTTCTCTCTCTCTCTCTCTCTCTCTCTCTCTCTCTCTCTCTCTCTCCTCTCTCTCTCTCTCTCTCTCTCTCTCTCCCTCCCTCTCTCTCTCTCTCTCTCTCTCTCTATCTCTCTCCCTCTCTCTCTCTCTCTCTCTCTCTCTCCCCTCTCTCCTCTCTCTCTCTGGTCTCTCACTCCCCCCCCCCCCCCCCCCCTCTCTCTCTCTCTCTCTCTCTCTCTCTCTCTCCTCTCTCTCTCTCTCCATCTCTCTCTCTCCATTTCTCTGGGTTCTATTGACCAGGGTTAATGGAGGAGGGCCACTTTGCGTGGGACGTCAATATAGCCTGAGGGTTATGCTACAATGTTAATTATATGGTAGATTATATATATATATATATATATATATATATATATATATATAGTAGAGGGATATTTATGTATCATTTATGAATGCAGGCAGATGCCCCTGTAGACGTGTTAATGTGGGTACAATTAAAACCGTACAGTTAATATTATATAAATATGTATGATGTATATTACCCTGATGTATATTGCCATATCATCTATGTATATTAATGTATTCAGTTATACGCCTAGGGCTATAACATCAGTAAAACTTAAACAATATGACATTAGAATGTATTGATGCATGATAATCATGACAATGTTGTATCTGAACCAAGGGCCAGATTCAATCTGATGCATTTTGTCCACTATTCAATTTTTAAAGGCAATGTTTCTGCATTAGTGGAGACCACATTTTACGGTAAAAGCTGCATATGTCGGCTCAATCTGAAATTGCCTTTAAATGTCAATCGCTTTATAACGTGGATCTTCCGCTGTCCTGATTGAATCAAGGCCCAATGACATGACACAGAACAATATCCTTGGTCATAAATACATTGAGTGTTACCAAACATTAGAACAACTTCCTAATATATGTTGCACCCCCTCCCCTCCCTTTTGCCTCAGAACAGCCTCGATTCGTTGGGGCATGGACTCTACAAGGTGTCGAATCGTTCCACAGGGATGCTGGCCCGTGTTGACTCCAATGCATTCTACAGTTGTGTCAAGTTGGCTGATGTCCTTTGGGTGTTATAACATTCTTGTTACACAAGGAAACTGTTGAGCGTGAAAAACCCAGCAACGTTGCAGTTCTTGACATAAACCGGTATGCCTGGCACCTACTACCATACCCTGTTCAAAGGCGCTTACATGTTTTGTCTTGCCCATTCACCCTCTGAATGGTACATATACACAATCCATGTCTCAACTGTCTCAAGGCTTAAAAATATATATTTTTACCTGTCTCCTCCCCTTCATCTACACTGATTGAAGTGGATTTAACAAGTGACATTAAGAACGGATCATAGCTTTCACCCAGATTCACCTGGTCAGTCTATGTCATGGAAAGAGAAGGTGTTGTTAATGTTTTGCATACTCAGGGTATACAGATTTATTAATCGTTTCAATCTTAAAATCTGGTTGTCATTCATTAAAGCCTATTTGTGGTGACATTTTCAGGTATTGTACATGTAATTGAACAGAGTTCAACACCTGGGCCTACAACAACCTTGAGAGTGACCTGACCTCTGCTTTAGATTGGCTCATTTCAAAGGGTCATAGGTCACTTCACAGTTGAGAGAATGAGCTATACACATTCTTATGCACATTGGCGTGAAGTAAATAACCTGTTATGGCATCCATGAAAATAGAATGATATACAGAAGCGTCATTCATCTAATGTTTTTGAGGGGGACTCAAGGCAACATTCTCTATATTTGAATGAATACAATAAGATATATGTTGTTTATTTTTATTCATAAATGGATCAAATTGAGTGGGTACCTGCCCCCTCAGTTTCAGTAG
>NW_028159065.1:0-21984 GCF_964263955.1 Coregonus lavaretus | reverse complement strand
GAGAGAGAGAGAGAGAGAGAGAGAGAGAGAGAGAGAGAGAGAGAGAGAGAGAGAGAGAAGAGAGCGAGAGAGAGAGAGAGAGAGAGAGAGAGAAAGAGAGCGAGAGAGAGGGTACAACAGAGTTTAAACATCATCTGAAACATCCATAATCTTCTTCCTGTTTTTGTTTTTCATTTGTCTGATCATTTGTTTTGACATATCTGCAATTTCATACTAATTAAGACCACAATAAATATAACCACTGTCTTCTTTGGAAAATGATAGTGCATAGTTTGGTTAATTGATGATACAGTGAGGGAAAAAAGTATTTGATCCCCTGCTGATTTTCTACGTTTGCCCACTGACCAAAGAAATGATCAGTCTATAATTTTAATGGTAGGTTTATTTGAACAGTGAGAGACAGAAAAACAACAACAAAATCCAGAAAAACGCATGTCAAAAATGTTATAAATTGATTTGCATTTTAATGGGGGAAATAAGTATTTGAACCCCTCTCAATCAGAAAGATTTCTGGCTCCCAGGTGTCTTTTATACAGGTAATGAGCTGAGATTAGGAGCATACTCTTAAAGGGAGTGCTCCTAATCTCAGTGTGTTACCTGTATAAAAGACACCTGTCCACAGAAGCAATCAATCAATCAGATTCCAAACTCTCCACCATGGCCAGGACCAACGAGCTCTCCAAGGATGTCAGGGACAAGATTGTAGACCTACACAAGGCTGGAATGGGCTACAAGACCATCGCCAAGCAGCTTGGTGAGAAGGTGACAACAGTTGGTGCGATAATTCGCAAATGGAAGAAACACAAAAGAACTGTCATCTCCCTCGGCCTGGGGCTCCATGCAAGATCTCACCTTGTGGAGTTGCAATGATCATGAGAACGGTGAGGAATCAGCCCAGAACTACAAGGGAGGATATTGTCAATGATCTCAAGGCAGCTGGGGACCATAGTCACCAAGAAAACAATTGGTAACACACTACGCTGTGAAGGACTGAAATCCTGCCGCGCCCGCAAGGTCCCCCTGCTCAAGAAAGCACATATACATGCCCGTCTGAAGTTTGCCAATGAACATCTGAATGATTCAGGGGAGAACTAGGTGAAAGTGTTGTGGTCAGATGAGACCAAAATTGAGCTCTTTGGCATCAACTCAACTCGCCTTGTTGGAGGAGGAGGAATGCTGCCTATGACCCCAACACCATCCCCACCGTCAAACATGGAGGTGGAAACATTATGCTTTGGGGGTGTTTTTCTGCTAAGGGGACAGGACAACTTCACCGCATCAAAGGGACGATGGACGGGGCCATGTACCGTCAAATGGGTCGTGGATGGGTATTCCAGCATGACAATGACCCAAAACACACGGCCAAGGCAACAAAGGAGTGGCTCAAGAAGAAGCACATTAAGGTCCTGGAGTGGCCTAGCCAGTCTCCAGACCTTAATCCCATAGAAAATCTGTGAAGGGAGCTGAAGGTTCGAGTTGCCAAACGTCAGGCTCGGAACCTTAATGACTTGGAGAAGATCTGCAAAGAGGAGTGAGACAAAATCTGTCCTGAGATGTGTGCAAACCTGGTGGCCAACTACAAGAAACGTCTGACCTCTGTGATTGCCAACAAGGGTTTTGCCACCAAGCACTAAGTCATGTTTTGCAGAGGGGTCAAATACGTATTTCCCTCATTAAAATGCAAATCAATTTATAACATTTTTGACATGCGTTTTTTCTGGATTTCTTTGTTGTTATTCTGTCTCTCACTGTTCAAATAAACCTACCATTAAAATTATAGACTGATCATTTCTTTGTCAGTGGGCAAACGTACAAAATCAGCAGGGATCAAATACTTTTTTCCCTCACTGTATGTAGATGGCAAACAAAGAATAGGCAATTGATCACTAAATGGTATGTATTACATCATTTGAACTAACGTTTTTACAATATTTTCTTTGAATACCACAAATCTAGCTTTGTGAAAGCGGACAAACTGAATGTTCAACTTGCAACTGTTTGGTTAGATTTTTTTAAATACAATTATGTAAAATGTTTGTATTATCTCTGATATACTTCTATACACTTGCATGCTTCTATAACACTTCCAGAACATTGTCTGGTAATTTCTCCTTCTAATGTTGAGTTAGGTATCAACACTCAGAAAGCAACCCTGATCCCTGTTTCAGTCCCTCAGTTAGTTTGGCTCATTAGTCGTTTGTACCAGACAGTTTATTTGAAATTATGAAAGCATTACACACTCTGATGTAGCAGTTACAGAATCAATACCTGTAACCCTAGATGCCTCTCTCTAGCGCTCTCCTACAGCACAGGGGGATGTGGGCGCTCTCTCTTAACCATGCTAATGCAATTTAAAGCCACTAAAACCTCACTAATAACTACTGCTACCCTGAGAGAGAGAGAGAGAGAGAGAGAGAGAGAGAGAGAGAGAGAGAGAGAGAGAGAGAGAGAGAGAGAGAGAGAGAGAGAGAGCTGAGTGCAGTCATTATAAAAAATATAATTGTGAAGAACAATCCACCTGAGGGATATTTACTTGTGACTCTAACTATACCTCTCAACCCAGCGCTGCCCCACCAAGAACAGAGACAGAAGACAGAGGCATCATACTATTTTTGAGAGTGCACTGATGGCCAAATTTCATATCTTTGAATGGATTCCCTACTATCTTATGGGTATATCACGAAATGTATAACAGATCATTTGATTTAATAGATACAATTATAATGTCAATGTGTATGACGTCTATGGAGAGAGAGAGAGAGAGAGAGAGAGAGAGAGAGAGAGAGAGAGAGAGAGAGAGAGAGAGAGAGAGAGAGAGAGAGAGAGAGAGAGAGAGAGAGAGAGAGAGAACAAAAAAAACTGTCCACCATGATTGTGACATGGAGCCCTAAGCGTTCTAACGTTACCTCCGCACCAGGCCAGAGGTTTCAGGGGGTCTTCTTTCTCTGGAAGAGAGAACTAATCAGAAAGACGAATATTAAGTGTCCTGATGTATCCATTACTCAACAACATGTGGCTGTGATTGATGCAAGTCAACTCTGTCAAAAAGAGGTCATCCCTGCCAGAAAATAGGGGCATGATTTAATTTATAAACATTCGGTCCTTGTAACATCCTTTTTTTTCTGAACTCTCTCTCTCTCTCTCTCTCTCTCTCTCTCTCTCGTTCCACTAACATAACCAGTCATTTTGTTCAGTGTAAGGTAGTGGTTACCATATGTAGAGGGCTGTTGGGCCAATCCCCTTCTGTTTTTATGAGACTCCCAAACATTGTTCTTCCTGTTGCATTGGAGCTCAGAGGCCTAAAACTCATTTCTGTCACAAAGGTCAACAATAGTAATCCTTAATTCGAAAACAACTAGTGTTGTCATATGGAAATATAAATTGGAACATTTTAGAGTTGGTTATGCCATGTGTTTATTTTAGTCTCTACAAAGGGGATTATCATTTTTGCTTTCTAATAAAAGAACAGAGAAAAAAATCTGTAGGTCCAACAGAAATGTTCTCAAGTTCCTTTCTAAAATGAAAACTTCCCCTTCAGAGAATAGCAATGGAATATTCACTCATCTGTATTTTTTTATTAAAATACAAGCTATCTCTTTTCAACCTTTTATGGAGTGTTTTTAAAATTGTACAATTATATAAAGAATATAATTAGAAGTCCATCTTGATGATATCCGTTGGAATTAAAATCAATTCCACACTATTCTTAGTAATTCAAAAAAAAAAAAAAAAAATCTCCAGGACTATCCATTCTATCCATCGGAAGAGAGATGATTCTACCTCCGAAATATTCCCTGCCATTAACATTCCAACGGTATCATTAACTTTAAGTCACAATTTGCTCTGCTTTTTAAACCTGAAACCCGAGGAAAGGGGGCCAAGAGGAGAGGAGACAGTATCACGTTGCATCCTGACACACATTAAAACCTCCTCACAGCAACACTCTTCATGGATGATACAGATGTAGGATCTTAATTTGATCACCCTGTGAACTTTCCTGCAATGCAGTACACTTAAAACGTGGAGCGTATTTGAGATTTTAAAAGGCTTCTGAAGTTTGTAATTTTCACTTTGAAATTTCAGACTTGATTTTCCGTTATGAAAATTGGACCAACCCCTACAAAAATGTCCATTATTAATTATAATCCACATAATAATTCACATTTCGGTTGCTGCAGGATTATTTTCCTGCTGTGGCAAACTGGCTCAAATTAAGATCCTACATCTGTTGGATAGTTACACACTATAAGAACTCCAGGGCAAGCTATCAATAGTTATAGGAAATATACAGATATCTGTTAGTTTTTTTCCCTCTAGTTAGCTAGTTAGCTAGCCAGCTACAGACAGACAGCTATCTGGTTAGTGATCAACTAATCCCACAACCTCTACCAGTCTGTAAATTGTATGTGAACTGACTCACAACAACAGTTAATGCAAAGCTGTGTACCAGTTAAGCATATAGGCTTAGCTTAACCACTACTTAAGCGTTGGTAATGTAGATCTCTATGTCCTATAGCTGTGTCTCCTCTAAGCTTCTGCTGTTAGCTGTCAGAGACTGCTAATGAGATTCATCACAATAATTAGCTGAGCATTTAGAGGTGTGGGTCCGTGCGAGCCGGTGTGTGTGTGCGCACGTGCTCGTGTATGTGTGTGTTTCCATGTGTGTATCCTTGTATGCGTGCATGTGTCTCTGTGTGGGAGAAAAAGTTTCAAAACAATTAGCTAAGCATTTAGACGTCTTAATCGCTGCCATTCGATCCTGAGAGCTCACGTTGCATCACTGATGACCCATTTAGTGGGAGAAGCATATAGATTATTGCACTCCAGGCTCTTCCCTTAGATGTAGGGAACAGGTTATTAGTGTGCTTAACGCTCCCTAACACACACAGACAGCAATATTGAGTAGCACCTAAATGGGTGCTTTTTCTTAAAGCTGGAATCCTTAATGTTGAAACTGCCACGTCCGTTTGGGATATTACATCAATAAAGAAGTTACTGCAAACAGCGATGTCCCTCGGACATCATCATACGCGCGATACAGTAGAATATGTACAGAGGATTTTTTTTATCACACATCCGTATGGACGCTCCTCACCTCTGTTTCGTCAACAAAACTGGGGGAGAACAGTGGCGCTGTTTTGAGGAGTTGGGAGTTTTTTTTTTACAAATCAGATGTGTTACAGTAAGTCTTGTAGTTTTGAATTGTGTTGTTTGTTAATGAACCACAAGCTAAAACCAACTGTCTGTCTCAGGTAAATGTGATGCACAATAGAGCCTACAACTTTATGAATTTGAAGTGGTGCTATGTTATCTATTTGCTGGTATCTCGCACATGCTTTTGTTGAATCTCCTGGCGTAGTTTTGATATTCATATTTTGGAACCTCCCCTCTCCTCCTAGCCTAGCTTGGTCACGACTGTGCTATTTATTTGTTGTCATGGTGCTAAGCCCATCACAGTTGTCTGGGCAACATGTATCATTCCTCATGAAAGCCCATAAATGTCATGTAACGACGGAGCCATCTAAAAACAGGAAGCCAGTGCCAAGAAGGAGCGCCACTGGTGTTAAGGACGCCATGTTGCGTTATGTCTCATATCAGGCCCCTTTCCTTTAAACCCTCCCGGGTCAAGTGTTAGCGTGTGTGCCTGTGTGTGCGTGTTACACGGGCACGCTAACCCCAACACTGTGTCAACGAGTACATTCACCCTCCTCTCCCTTCTCCCCTCACTCTTCTCCTGTAGGTGTTTCACATTTTACACACGGTCCACCCTCCCGGTGCCTCTGTAATTTGACTAGATTTACCCAACAGTCTGTTAGGCAGGGCTAAAACGGAATAGACAGTGGATGTATTTTACATTAGTTTAACATTATTTTTTGCTTCTCAGGGAGGTGAAGCAGTAGCCAGTTGGAAAGGTCAAATATATTCTCTATCTCAGGTATTTGTTAAAATAATAATATATTTGTAATGTACTTTTTTATATTATTATTTATTTTTGTGTGGGGGGATATATGCTCAGTTTAATACTTTTACAATGCAAAGCTTTCTTAATTTCTCCTCTATAAAAAAAATTGTAATCTAGAAAGGCATCAAAAGTTTATTTTATAATCTCTGAACTAATACCTGTGAATCAAACTTTAAAATAAAAATGAACATTATTTAATCTAAAACACACTTTCAATCCCACACCACAAATTGGGCCCAACGATAGCCTTAGTCTAGGGGCACTGGCTCCCTCCCTCGCTCCGCATTTCAAAAGCCCCAATGATTTCAGATATTCTCATTCTCGTGGGCATTCTCCTTCATATTTATTGTGTGAATCAGAATTTATGATGAGTAAATTGGAGTTCTTCATGTGTAGTGCCAGGGGGGGTTAGCTGTGTACGCCCGGGCCGGGCTGGGATGGCCTGCCTTATTGATTACAGAGAGAAAGGGCCCTATGTATGCCCCATTTCAAAGAGAAGGCGAGCTCCCGCCACGTAACTTCTGAGAATGAATTTGCCCCGGCATGAGGCTTCATGAGAAACACATGTCCACACACAGCCTGCAGGTAAAGGGATCACACTGCAAAATACACACACACATAGACACAAGCACACAAACAGACCAGCACATGCACACAAACACACACACACAAACACACTGCTACTGAAAGACATGCACACAGCTCCAGGTAACAGGATCACACTCCTCGCCTGATGAAAGAAGACTGGGCCATCTATAGATGTAGGATTTAATTTGAGCCGGTTTCCTACCGCAGGAAAATAATCTTGCAGCAACAGGAAATTATTATGTGGATTATAATTGATGGACATTTTTGTTGGGGTTGATACATTTTTTGTAAGGGAAAATCGAGTCTGAAATTGCAAAGTGGAAATTACAAACTTCAGAAGCCTTTTTAATTTAAACCTCAAATACACTACAAGTTTTACATTTCCTGCAATGAAAGTTTTCCTGCAACAGGGTAATCAAATGTAATATCCTACATCTGTATCCATCCACACATACACCAACACACACATCAATACACACACGCTACCATGACAAAAAAGGAATATAAAAATCACTGTTCTAAAAATAAAATAAAACTCTAACTCTGCTATCTTGGCAGCTGTCACACATAAACCTTCATTCATAAGCAAAATACAATCCTCTTCCAAAATAGACAATCTGCTTTCTATAACCATAAAACAAAAAGTTATAAAACCTTTACTCATCCGACAAACAATCATCTTTGATATGTAATGATAACACTCTTAGTTGATATATTAATACGTTCTAATATATGTGAAGTATATTCAATATAATATATATCATAAATCAGCAATAGTGAAATCAGAAAGGTTTTGGTGGCTCCAGCTGAGACATGTGTGTTGTATTATGGGATGTCCAGCACTTAGGGACTGTCTCATATTACTGGTCCAACACCCGCGCTAATACATCATCATGACTCAAGACTGACAACACATCTGCCTGCCAACAGAGTAAGGGAGCGGACAACAGGACAGAAGGAGGGATAGAGAGAGACAGAGAGAGGGGAAGAGAGAAGGAGAATGAGGGAGAGAGGAAGTGAAAGAGGGAGAGAGAAGAGAGAAAGAGAAAAAGAGAGAGAGTGATAGGCTGGGAAAGAGCATGTAAACACGGCTAATGTCCAGACTATTGGAAGGATTATATGTTATTATTTTCTCCCCCCATCCTCCAGTCTTTGCCATCTTCTGGACAACCGGCCTAATGATTGCCTCTCCCTGTCTGTCTGTCTGCTGAGGCTTCTGGATATTTGCACATACAGTATACATGTTTGTTCAGGGTTGGCAAGTAACTGATTACATGTAATCAGTCACATGTAATCTGATTACCAAATAAACTGTAACTGTAATCGGTTAAATTACCAGCAAAAATATTGTAATCAGAATACAGATACTTTTGAAAACTAGATGATTACTTCTTGGATTACTTTTAAATTCACAAAGGATGTTTAAAAAAAAAAATACATTATTACACATATTAAGTTCTCTCAATTACATTAATTTCAGCTTTGAAAAAAAGGCGCAAGTTTGTTCCACTTGAGCGAGTCTGACCACAAGTCAGATACCGCTATTATGACAAATGCTGCCTAGCTCTGTGAACTGTGCAAGTGTGTACGTGCGTGGTGCTCATGCGTGTGCAGGTGCGTGCGTGTATGTGTGTATGTGTTCCAGCCAGTCAGTGTTTGATGTCCATCCATGTCTAAGGACGTCAGGAGATGACGTTAAAACCGGCCACTAGGGGCAACAGAGAGCGCTGTTACCTTCAAGTAGGTTTCGGTTTTGTTAGGGCATTGTGGACAGGGATGGTGAATGGGTGTCAGCATCTGCCTTTGATACCAAAAGTTGCAAGTTCAAATCCAGTGATAGAAAGTTATTTTTTGGATTTTCATTTTAAGCCTATCCCAAACCTTAAGATTTCAGAGTTAACGCCTAAACTTAACCCTAACCTTAAAAATGCAGAGTTAATGCCTAAATCTAACCTTAAACACTTTAAAATTTGACGTTTGAGAAACTTTGATGAACGTCTAATTTTGACATGAGACTGTGAGAGCTAGTTGATGTGTTCATGTGTGTGTGTGTGTGTGTGTGTGTGTGTGTGTACGCTTGCTGCCTCGCTGTGTGAACTGCCAGAGAGCTTAGGCAGAATATTTCAGTTCTAAAATAACAACCCTCCCCAGAGTTAGCCTGTATATGTCTCCTGGGAGAGACAGAGAGCAAAATGGAACTTTTTCAAGCCTGCAGTACTAGTCATATCTATAACATTTACATTTTTACATTTTAGTCATTTAGCAGACACTCTTATCCAGAGCGACTTACAGTTAGTGAGTGCATACATTTTTCATACTGTCAAATTAATACCTCACACTGTTTCACTCACACGACAAACGTTCATTATCTAGCTGGGTATTTTTCTTTTTGGGGGTGATGGGGAAAGGGTTGATGTTTTGGCTTCCAGATGCGTAGTTAGATGACAGAGATAATGTAGAGGAGGTGTTAAATTAGGAGGAGGAGGGATGAGGGGAGGAGGAAGCTGGAATGACTGAATTTATAAATGTACAAGGGGATTTAGGGCTAGATATTTAAGGGTGAGATATGTAAAATTAAAATAAGTTACATAAAATTTAAATAAATACTCCTGAATTTAAAGATGAACTTTGCCTGTATCGACAATGCTGAGGAGTTAAGGCCCGTTCCGCCTGGATTGTATCCTCTTATAACCTCTGATTAAGTGTTGTACAGGTATTGTACAGGTGTTGTACAGGTGTTGCAATAGCCCCTTATAGAAGCCCACTGTCCCCCCGCCCCACCATCACACACCCCCTCCCCCACCCCCTCCCACCCCCCTGGTCTTATAAAGATAAACATAGCGCTGGGCAGATTTTCCCCTGCACCCACAGATTGGGACACACACATTCCTTTTACCTTGCTAGCTGTTTTGGGGCGCTGCAGGTTAGGGATGGGGGTGTAAGCTCCTTTCAATGTATGGAAATGTATGTGCATGTTTTAAGTGGGGGTACATTTATTTCTCCTCTACCCTCCTCCCGGTCACTGATAGCCCTATAGATGGTTGATGGATGGATGCAGAGAGAGAGATGCAATGAACCCCTACATGCATGTATGCATGGATGTATATTGTCCCCATCTATGAATCCAGGATTCATGCGCATACGAAACGTAATCCATAGTTTTACATACATAATAGCACACAGACACACTTCCATACAGGTAGGAGGCATGGTAGGCTCTGTATCAAGGTGGTAAAGATAACGCACATCATCTGAGCTCTGTGTAGCTAGAGAGAAGCTAATATCATATAGTGCTCTATAATGAGGAATGGAGAAGGTTCCTTATTGTGTGCGTGTGTGTGCGTGAGTGTGTGTGTGTGTGTGTGTGGGGGGGGGGGGGGGGGGGGGGAATGAGAGGGGTCTTATGGAGAAATATAATGAGGTATAGAAAAGGTATCTTATTGCTGAGAACATGTGTAGGTCATACCCATTCTATTGTCTGACTCTCAGGTTACACATTGTGACATATACAGACGTTCTACCGTTTTTATTGTTTTGTTTTTGTGTTGTTTTATTAATATATATTTTTTGACTTAGAGAAACATGGAGTGACGCTTAGATATTCAACAAAATAATATAGGTTTAAGATTTCGTTTCTAGTCAAATGTATTCAGAGATTAAATTGTGCAATGTTGTGGTAGCATACAGAATGTCACTAGTTTTAATTGTGGTATAGTTCATTTGTAGTTTGTTTTTGTTTACAGTGTCTTTTGGAACAAATTAAGCATTAGAATAGAAAATATATATTTAAAAATGAAAGTCATGCATGCTAATTATTCATAGAAAGTAAATTTTCAGAATATAATTAAATGCATTTTACCATTAGGGACAATCTGAGATCAAACATGTATATTTGATTTGATGCAGATAGCAAATGTAAATTAGCAAACCCTCTTAACTATATAATTATCTTTGCAGAGAGAACTGAGGCAAGAAGTTCCTTTGTGTTCATTTTGGTTTCAGAAATATTCTCAGATGAATTAAATGGAAATTGATTTAAAAGTATTGTGGATAGAAATGTAGATTCAATTTACATTGCAAATAAATCTTAGCATAAAATAATGCACTTTTTTTTTACACATGTTTATTTCTGATATCACAGTTAAACGGGGACTCTCCAGGTGTAAACTGGTTAATTTTCACGTTCCTATTTTTTAAAACAATAATTCTAATTGATTCTAATTGTAATAATTCTAATAGATTGATTGATTCTTGAAATTGTATTGGTGGTAATGTCTGTACGTTTTTATGGTGTTGTTTGTACCAACATTTAGTCAAAGTTAACCGGGTATAAACAACAGACTCCTTCACAGTAATCTCAATGCACAGAACACCAGTATTTTTATTTTCCTGTCTGTTGAATTTAAAAGCACTCAGATTCAGGTATTCTGTCACGACCTCCCTTCTGCTCAAGCTGACACGCACAGTAATGTCAGAATACATCAACAGAGAGACCAGAGAGAGAGAGAGAGAGAGAGAGAGAGAGAGAGAGAGAGAGAGAGAGAGGATGGATTTGTATCTTTCATCAGCAGTACACATAAATATGGAACCATTTCCTCCATTTTAGTTCGGAGACATTTGCAGCGACGCAGAGCCCCGCTGCGACATTGCCTTCTCCATTTTAGTTGGACCCTGGTTGATGTTTCTGTAACAAGCAGAGTTTCTACACCTGCATGCCCCTCAATTACACATATTTCATGTATTTTTGCTGGTCAAAATAATATCAAACTAAGAGGTAGAGGTGATATAGTGTACAGTGTTTATATATATACAGTGGGGGAAAAAAGTATTTAGTCAGCCACCAATTGTGCAAGTTCTCCCACTTAAAAAGATGAGAGAGGCCTGTAATTTTCATCATAGGTACACGTCAACTATGACAGACAAAATGAGGAAAAGAAATCCAGAAAATCACATTGTAGGATTTTTTATGAATTTATTTGCAAATGATGGTGGAAAATAAGTATTTGGTCAATAACAAAAGTTTCTCAATACTTTGTTATATACCCTTTGTTGGCAATGACACAGGTCAAACGTTTTCTGTAAGTCTTCACAAGGTTTTCACACACTGTTGCTGGTATTTTGGCCCATTCCTCCATGCAGATCTCCTCTAGAGCAGTGATGTTTTGGGGCTGTCGCTGGGCAACACGGACTTTCAACTCCCTCCAAAGATTTTCTATGGGGTTGAGATCTGGAGACTGGCTAGGCCACTCCAGGACCTTGAAATGCTTCTTACGAAGCCACTCCTTCGTTGCCCGGGCGGTGTGTTTGGGATCATTGTCATGCTGAAAGTCCCAGCCACGTTTCATCTTCAATGCCCTTGCTGATGGAAGGAGGTTTTCACACAAAATCTCACGATACATGGCCCCATTCATTCTTTCCTTTACACGGATCAGTCGTCCTGGTCCCTTTGCAGAAAAACAGCCCCAAAGCATGATGTTTCCACCCCCATGCTTCACAGTAGGTAGGTGTTCTTTGGATGCAACTCAGCATTCTTTGTCCTCCAAACACGACGAGTTGAGTTTTTACCAAAAAGTTCTATTTTGGTTTTATCTGACCATATGACATTCTCCCAATCCTCTTCTGGATCATCCAAATGCACTCTAGCAAACTTCAGTCGGGCCTGGACATGTACTGGCTTAAGCAGGGGGACACGTCTGGTACTGCAGGATTTGAGTCCCTGGCGGCGTAGTGTGTTACTGATGGTAGGCTTTGTTACTTTGGTCCCAGCTCTCTGCAGGTCATTCACTAGGTCCCCCCGTGTGGTTCTGGGATTTTTGCTCACCGTTCTTGTGATCATTTTGACCCCACGGGATGAGATCTTGCGTGGAGCCCCAGATCGAGGGAGATTATCAGTGGTCTTGTATGTCTTCCATTTCCTAATAATTGCTCCCACAGTTGATTTCTTCAAACCAAGCTGCTTACCTATTGCAGATTCAGTCTTCCCAGCCTGGTGCAGGTCTACAATTTTGTTTCTGGTGTCCTTTGACAGCTCTTTGGTCTTGGCCATTGTGGAGTTTGGAGTGTGACTGTTTGAGGTTGTGGACAGGTGTCTTTTATACTGATAACAAGTTCAAACAGGTGCCATTAATACAGGTAATGAGTGGAGGACAGATGAGCCTCTTAAAGAAGAAGTTACAGGTCTGTGAGAGCCAGAAATCTTGCTTGTTTGTAGGTGACCAAATACTTATTTTCCACCATAATTTGCAAATAAATTCATAAAAAATCCTACAATGTGATTTTCTGGAAAGAAAATGCTCAATTTGTCTGTCATAGTTGACGTGTACCTATGATGAAAATTACAGGCCTCTCTCATCTTTTTAAGTGGGAGAATTTGCACAATTGGTGGCTGACTAAATACTTTTTTCCCCCACTGTACATACAGTACCAGTCAAAAGTTTGGACACCCCTACTCATTCAAGGGTTTTTCTTTATTTTTACTATTTTCTACATTGTAAAATAATAGTGAAGACATCAAAACTATAAAATAACACATATGGAATCATGCAGTAACCAAAAAAGTGTTAAACAAATCAAAATATATTTGAGATTTGAGATTCTTCAAACAGCTTTGCACACTCTTGGCATTCTCTCAACCAGCTTCACCTGGAATGCTTTTCCAACAGTCTTGAAGGAGTTCCCACATATGCTGATCACTTGTTGGCTGCTTTTCCTTCACTCTGCGGTCCGACACATCCCAAACCATCTCAATTGGGTTGAGGTCGGGGGATTGTGGAGGCCAGGTCATCTGATGCAGCACTCCATCACTCTCTTTCTTGGTCAAATAGCCCTTACACAGCCTGGCAGTGTGCTGGGTCATTATCCTGTTGAAAAACAAATGATAGCCCCACTAAGCGCAAACCAGATGGGATGACATATCGCTACAGAATGCTGTGGAGCCATCCTGGTTAAGTGTGCCTTGAATTCTAAATAAATCACTGACAGTGTACCAGCAAAGCACCCCCACACTATCACACCTCATCCTCCATGCTTCACGGTGGGAACCGTTCACCTACTCTGCGTCTCACAAAGACACAGCGGTTGGAAACAAATATCTAAAATGTGGACTCATCAGACCAAAGGACAGATTTCCACCGGTCTAATGTCCATTGCTTGTGTTTCTTGGCCCAGGCAAGTATCTTCTTCTTATTGGTGTCCTTTAGTAGTGGTTTCTTTGCAGCAATTCGACCATGAACAGTTGATGTTGAGATGTGTCTGTTACTTGAACTCTGTGATGCATTTATTTGGGCTGCAATTTCTGAGGCTGGTAACTCTAATGAACTGATCCTCTGCAGCAGAGGTAACTCTGGGTCTTCCATTCCTGTGGTGGTCCTCATGAGAGCCAGTTTCATCATAGCGCTTGATGGTTTTTGCGACTGCACTTGAAGAAACTTTCAAAGTTCTTACAATTTTCCGTATTGACTGAACTTCATGTCTTAAAGTAATGATGGACTGTCGTTTCTCTATGCTTATTTGAGCTGTTCTTGCCATAATATGGACTTATTCTTTTACTAAATAGGGCTATCTTCTGTACACAACCCCTAACTTGTCACAACACAACTGACTGGCTCAAACACATTAAGAAGGAAAGAAATTCCACAAATTAGATTTTAACAAGGCACTACCTAATGAAGCTGGTTGAGAGAATGCCAAGAGTGTGCAAAGCTGTCATCAAGGCAAAGGGTGGCTACTTTGAAGAATCTCAAATATAAAATACATTTTGATTTGTTTAACACTTTTTTGGTTACTACATAGTTCCATATTTGTTATTTCATAGTTTTGATGTCTTCACTATTATTCTACAATGTAAAAAATAGTAAAAATAAAGAAAAACCCTTGAATGAGTAGGTGTGTCCAAACTTTTGACTGGTAGTGTATATATAGTGCATTCGAAAAGTATTCAGACCCCTTCACGTTTTCCACATTTTGTTACTTTACAGCCTTATTCTAAAATGGATGAAATTATTTGTTTCCCTCATCAATCTACACACAATACCCCATAATGGCAAAGTGAAAACAGGCTTTTAGAAATGTTTTCAAATAAAAAATAAGAGACTCAAAATTGAGCTCAGGTGCATCCTGTTTCCATTGATCATGCTTGAGATGTTTCTACAACTTGATTGGAGTCCACCTGTGGTAAATTCAATTGATTGGACATGATTTGGAAAGGCACACACCTGTCTATATAAGGAAGGGTACCAAAACAATTCTGCAGCATTGAAGGTCCCCAAGAACACAGTGGCCTCCATCATTCTAAAATGGAAGAAGTTTGGAACCACCAAGACTCTTCCTATAGTTGGCCGCCTGGCCAAACTGAGCAAACCAGGGAGAAGGGCATTGGTCAGGGATGTGACCAAGAACCCGATGGTCACGCTGACATAGCTCCAGAGTTCCTCTGTGGAGATGGGAGAACCCTCCAGAAGGACAAACATCTCTGCAGCACTCCACCAATCAGGCCTTTAGGTAGAGTGGCCAGACGGAAGCCACTCCTCAGTAAAAGGCACATGACAGCCCGCTTGGAGTTTGCCAAAAGGCACCTAAAGGACTCTCAGACCATGAGAAACAAGATTCTCTGGTCTGATGAAATCAAGATTGAACTATTTGGCCTGAATGCTAAGCGTCACATCTGGAGCAAACCAGGCACCAGGGGCGGTGTGTTCAATAGGGCGATATGGGCGACGCACTGCCAAACGGGAAAAGGAAGGGATTTTTTTTCTAATCAATTATATCACGGCAACAGTAGTTATCAGTGTTGTAATGTCCAATCAGGCTAAAGTCGTGCTTCAAATGGCTCCCCCCCCCTTTTGGGGCGATTTCAGTCAGGTTGAAAAGTCTGTCATACACTCCCATGTAAAATCAATTTTTTTCAAATTTCAGAGCTTTCAATACAATCTCTATGGGTGTCTGAGGGCTTGCACTTACGCGCTTTCGTCATACGTAACGTAACCATGAACGTAACTAAGAAAAGAGCGGATTGTGTCTTTGAAAGAAGTTCCTTTTTGTCGGCGAACAAATGAAGATAAATTGGCAACGAAACAATTAGGACCTCCCAGACCAAATTTAATAATTCAACAGGTTTCTACTAAAGGCGGAAAGTCCTACACCCGAGGATTTTACAAAAATTGGTACGAACGAAAAAATAACATTGCCACTCAACTGGATGAGGGATACAGGCTAGCTGTCCGCCGCCACAACGATGAGGTTAGTGTTGATAATCACAAGTTTACTGGAGAACTGAGACCAAGTAGAGACTTTGGACAGGGTGGATATGGTATAATAAAGGCAGTTTATTCAGAGGTAAAGATATCTGGAATCGCGTGCACGGACCCGTTCGTCAAACTCTTAGGGAGCTATACATTAAGCCCCATTACTTACCATATCAGATAAGAGAAATTGCTGCAGCTACATATATTTTACATCCTGGCCCTACATAGTTCACTATTTGCATCACTTACCAAAATATTACATGTGGTCATATATGCTTGGAAAGTGGAGATGCCATAGAACGTCAAAAAAGTAAACATTGCTGGAGACACATTGCCGTTTTGGAGAAGACATCGCGTTTGCTAGCGAAGAGATTTGTTGTGGCAAATGAACTTGGGCTGGGAATTGCCAGGAACCTCACGATAAGATATATGCATTGCGAGTCTCATGATTCTATACGTATTGCGATTCCATACTGTGATTTTATTGCGCACCATATGTCTGTTGCAGAGGGATCAGAAAGCCATGAGAACGAGTTTTGATCAGTCATGGAAATAAAAGTGCTGAAAACAAATTGGCTCCCAATGTGAAAAGATTGAGAACAAGCTATGAAGGAACAATAATGGTGTTTTGGTGCAGGTACAGCCAACTAGCGCTAAAATATTGCGATATTGTCAATACAGTATATCGTAAAGTATCACTATGTAACTCGATTTCTTTCACCCCAATCCCTCAAATTAACGGTAAATAACTGAATTGTTTGCCCCACATTTAGCTAAGATGATTAGCTAGCCAGCTAAAATGTTTTATTTAGTTAGCAGTCGCATCTACAATAGTTTACTGTCAATAACATGTCTCCAAAAATGACGTGGTGTCTCCAATTGTGTTGACATTTTACAATTGCGATGCGCATCCATGAGTATCCACTTTCTGTAGCTCAGCTGGTAGAGCACGGCGCTTGTAATGCCAAGGTAGTGGGTTCGATCCCCGGGACCACCCATACACAAAAATGTATGCACGCATGACTGTAAGTCGCTTTGGATAAAAGCGTCTGCTAAATGGCATATTATTATTATTATTGTTATCTGAAGAGAGCCCCGAAACATTGTGTGCAGACATTTTATGCAATAAATGAAGTAGGTTGAATCTAGTAGTTCTGATCTTCTGATTGGTCCTGATGAGTTGGGCGAGGTCCCCTCCAGGCTACTGTCACTGTTGCATTGGCTCTGAGTCGGGTTCTCTGTCTTCAAATGTTCAGCCTAAGAGAGGGGATTTTTGTGTGTGTGTGTGTGTGTGTGTGTTTAACAGTGATGATGATGTGTGTGTGTGTGTGTGTGTGTGTGTGTGTGTGTCCTCAGAGCAAGAACTCGTGAGTTGGAAGAACTGAGAGGCCTATGGCGTGGGTGTTGTCCTTGGCCACCTGCTGACAAGGCTGACAAGATAGGACCCTTTTGTCCATTGTTATTGGATAGGAACAGAACTTATAACCAGCTCCTGACCTAAATAGATCTTAGCACAACATTTTACTCAACATATCATATTCCATATTCACTATAACAAATATATTTACTACGACATTAGCAAGAACCGCCACATCCTCAGCCGGCTAATCCAGTGTGTGAAGTTTTGCGGAGTGTTTGAGTTAGCTTTGCGAGGCAAAGATGAAACTGAGGGCTCCACCAACCCTGGTAAGCCAACACTTTTGAGATCAGTCAATAAATGCTTCTGGTATTGACTTATATGCTGCCCCTGTCTTCATGTTGTTGCTGGACATATCTTTTTTTAAATGTGTGTAGGTCTCCTAAATCATCAGAAAAATTGCCCCCCCTGAGAATTTTTTCAGGAGCCGCCACTGCCAGGCACTATCCCTACGGTGAAGCATGGTGGTGGCAGCATCATGCTGTGGGGATGTTTTTCAGTGGCAGGGACTGGGAGACTAGTCAGAATCGAGGGAAAGATGAGCGGAGCAAAGTACAGAGAGATCTTTGATAAAAACCTGCTCCAGAGCACTCAGGACCTCGGACTGGGGCTAAGGTTCACCTACCAACAGGACAATGACCCTAAGCACACAGCCAAGACAACGTAGGAGTGGCTTCAGGACAAGTCTCTGAATTTTACATTTTAGTAATTTAGCAGACGCTCTTATCCAGAGCGACTTACAGTTAGTGAGTGCATATAAGTATTTTATATATTTTTTTTCCATACTGGCCCCCCGTGGGAATCAAACCCACAACCCTGGCGTTGCAAGCGCCATGCTCTACCAACTGAGCTAACCGGGACCAGTCCTTGAGAAGCCCAGCCAGAGCCCAGACTTGAACCCAATCAAATATCTCTGGAGAGACCTGAAAATAGCTGTGCAGTGACGCTCCCCATCCATCCTGACAGAGCTTGAGAGGATCTGTAGAGAAGAATGGGAGAAACTCCCCAAATACAGGAGTGCCAAGATTGTAGCGTCATGCCCAAGAAGACTCAATGCTGTAATCACTGCCAAAGGTGCCTCAACAAAGTACTGAGTAGAGGGTCTGAATACTTATGTAAATGAGATATTTCCATTTTTAATACATTTGCTAAATTTTCTAAAAATCAGTTTTTGCTTTGTCATTATGGGGTATTATGGGTAGATTGATGAGGGGGAAAAAAATATTTAATCTATTTTAGAATTAGGCTGTATCGTAACAAAATGTGGAAAAAGTGAAGGGGTCTGAATACTTTCCAAATGCACTGTATATGCGTGGGTACTTGTTGGTTTGTGCATGTATAGAGGGGTCTCACAGGTCCAGGGCCATATTGACCTCTTGTCTTTTGTTGGAGGACCTCCTTGAACTTGACCGTGGGCATGGAAGCTGCCCTTTAAAATACTGTGGTCGAGAAACAAAGGCTTGGGGTGGGGACTGGAGACCAGGGAGAGCAGCAGACCAGGGGTAAGGACCAGGGGTATACCCAGAGGGGTGGGGGGAGATCCCCAGGGGTGTTAGGGCTCAGAACCTGGGTGATGAGGAATAGGTGAGGGTGGAGGTAGTGGCGGGGTGGGGAGGTGGATTTAGGATTAGGAATGGGGATGAGGCAGAGGGTGAGGTGCGTGAGGATGAGGGTTTGAGATGAGGGTTCAGAGTAGCTATGGGAGAGGATGGAGATGTTGTGGTCAGAGGACAGGGGTGAGAATAGGGGTGAGAGGGAGGGGGTGAGAATAGGGTGAGGAGGATGGTGGTAGGGGTGAGAGCTAGACACGTTCCTCACTAACACACCAACCAACCGACCGACCGATCCCTGTTTTAATGGCTGCAGTGAGAAACCCTCAGTCTGTCAGAACGCAAGCTAATTGGCTATCGCTCAACCTCCGAGGTCCATCTCACAAATTGGCAAAAGGGCAACAGCCCCCCGATCTGATCCCTTCCCTCTGTCACGCCACCCACCGTCCATTAAACAACAGCTTAAGTTAAAAGAAAAGGAAAAATAAAACAACAGAATGGAAAAGAAAGTGTGTAATTGTGCTTGGGAGACAGGCACAACGGTGCTCCGTCTGTTTGTGAGGGAAACCGAGGGGATAATTCCAGATTGTCATAAATGCAGTGCAAACCAAACAGAGTAGTTTGTGTTTTTCACTGTTGCTCAAACCTCATGTATTTGAATCCATGTAAAGTCCCAGCTGAATTTCAATTAGAAACAGGTTTCATTACGCCCTGAGGGGAAGCTGCTAATTACATTGTTGACTGTGGTTGTGTGTGTGTGTGTGTGTGTGTGTGTGTGTGTGTGTGTGTGTGTGTGTGTGTGTGTGGTTGGCAGAGAGCTTGCACAGTTAATATGCATAATACTTTTATCTCTTTGTTCTTTATTGACTTGTGATGGTGTTATCTCAGATCATAGCCTAATTAGAGTTAGCAGGGAAACAGATCATCTTATAACTAATCTAACTTACTGTGGGGCAGGATGGCTTCACCAGGGGATAGTAAACTGGTAGAAACACTCACTGTGTGTGTGTGTGTGTGTGTGTGTACAGGTATTCTTGGCCTAACAGTGTTACACTATGGCAGGCCCTAACCTTCAGAGTGCAGAGTGACTCTGATATAGTAGACATCAGACAGACCTAGCGTCTCCTCAAAATATAGAAAAATGTCTTTCCTCGAAAATGGATGACCCTGCCGGAGAATTCATTGGTATAAATACATTGTTTTGCCAGCATGAATGGACACAGAGCACAGAGCCAGGCAGTGTTTGGTTCATGTTGCATGGTGGGTGCTATAGCATTATCCATCCCTCTGGTTCATGTTGCATGGTGGGTGCTATAGCATTATCCATCCCTCTGGTTCATGTTGCATGGTGGGTGCTATAGTATTATCCATCCCTCTGGTTCATGTTGCATGGTGGGTGCTATAGTATTATCCATCCCTCTGGTTCATGTTGCATGGTGGGTGCTATAGCATTATCCATCCCTCTGGTTCATGTTGCATGGTGGGTGCTATAGTATTATCCATCCCTCTGGTTCATGTTGCATGGTGGGTGCTATAGTATTATCCATCCCTCTATTTCATGTTGCATGGTGGGTGCTATAGTATTATCCATCCCTCTGGTTCATGTTGCATGGTGGGTGCTATAGCATTTTGGGTATCTGATGTGTTCTCTACTGTGTATTCATGAATCCTTATTGTGAAGGTTGCAGTTTCCATATGATAATCATATGAAAATGGTCCTCAGAAGGGAATTTAATAGGATATATTTACCCTGTTTCTTAATCTGTGTAGATGGTCATTCTATGTAGGCTACGCATCACTACAAATTGTTGTAGACCGAGGCTTATTCATATAAAAATATGATGGAAAAAAACTTCCAACTGGAATTTACACATCCAGGATAATTTTCACACCACCTCAAAAGATTTGACATAGAAATGAAGGGAGAGGAAAGGCTGGAGGAAGAGAAAAAAAAAGTGTCTTTGGAGACAGCACAGTATAATTGTTTAGCTAGCCAATGGGCTGTTTTACTATATATAATATATGGTTATTTTATACAGCCTTCAGACTGCCAAGATGTTTTCAATTTGGCACGGGCCTGCGATCATGATATCAGAGCAGAGAGAGAGAGAGAGAGAGAGAGAGAGAGAGAGAGAGAGAGAGAGAGAGAGAGAGAGAGAGAGAGAGAGAGAGAGAGAGAGAGAGAGAGAGAGAGAGAGAGAGAGAGAGAGAGAGAGAGAGAGAGAGAGAGAGAGAGAGATTGAACGAATGGGAACAAGAGGGGTAGAGTAGCAAAGACAGAAACAGAGAGAAAGAGAGAAAAATAGAGAAAGAGAAAGAGACAGTGAGAGTGAGAGTGAGAGTGAGAGTGAGAGTGAGAGAGTGAGAGTGAGAGTGAGAGTGAGAGTGAGAGTGAGAGTGAGAGTGAGAGTGAGAGAGAGAGAGAGAGAGAGAGAGAGAGAGAGAGAGAGAGAGAGAGAGACTGTGTTCCAGTGTGGGATGGCCAGAGCAGTGCGTCTCACCTCTCCCAACTCAAAGGCTTTGCTCTGGGACGGATAATGCATGTGCTGCTGAGGCACTGAAAAAGCAATCTGCCGCATACCCCAGGGTCATGTCTGTGGCCGGATGATTTGTGTGAAATGTCATACATTAAATATAAGTTTAACATTCAGTCCCGCACTGTAAAACTGTGTGTGTGTGTCTGTGTGTGTGTGTCCCGCTCGCCACTTCCCCCGCCAGTTGGTTTAGGTTCAGGCAAATGGTCACAAAGGACTTGATGCGTCTCATACACACAGAGAGAGATGGAGTGATGGGGTGGGGGAGGTGGAGGAGGTGGAGGAGGTGGGGGAGGTGGAGGAGGTGGAGGAGGTGGAGGAGGTGGGGGAGGTGGAGGAGGTGGAGGCCTTCCCCTCCACACAGCTGTGTTTCATTTACAAATGCGAGAGAAAACTTTTTGCCTTCTTTTAAGAAAATACATCTATATAGTTTTTTTCACATCGTTTTTTATTCCTGGGAGCACTTCAACAGACGAAGAGAGAGTGAGAGAAAGAGAGAGAGAGAGAATTCTGATGGCTTCTCTCTCTTCCAACCTCTTTGTCTCAGGGCAGGTGTTGGTTTCACGCTTCCAGGCTCACAGACGCGATGGGAGAAAATGAAAAAGAAGAAGAGAGAAAAGAAAGGAGGTAGTAACTAATTCATAAAGTCCTGAGATGTCAGAGAGAGAGAGAGCGAGTGGGGGTGGAGAGA